>NW_015632036.1:1057798-1058227 GCF_001515625.1 Sinocyclocheilus rhinocerous
AAGTTGTGGAAAAACACAGTCTTTGCTTTGCCTTCCTTCTGATCCCAACATTAGGAAAGAGTGGATGAACTTTATTTTGAATGAAGATCAAGACTGCGTCAGTAAGAACTTGGTCCTTTGTTCACTTCATTTTACCGTGGATTCATTTACAAACAAGGCACAATTCGATGCAGAATTTTCAGAAAGACTGAAATTAAAAGACGATGCTGTGCCGAGTCGACTATATTGGATCCGATAGTAATGTTGCACCACACAAGTGTGAGTAACTGTTTTTATTATGTGGTCACTATTGCTTTGTCTGTTATTACAGATTGTTTATATGAGTATTTATGTAGTTAGTATTTATGTGTTTTTAACCTAAATTACGGCAGCAGCGTCCATCTATGAAGGATGTCAAACATAAACAACTGTTAGCCAATCATAGCAGTG
>NW_015632036.1:1058946-1059529 GCF_001515625.1 Sinocyclocheilus rhinocerous
GAACTTGGTCCTTTGTTCACTTCATTTTACCGTGGATTCATTTACAAACAAGGCACAATTCGATGCAGAATTTTCAGAAAGACTGAAATTAAAAGACGATGCTGTGCCGAGTCGACTATATTGGATCCGATAGTAATGTTGCACCACACAAGTGTGAGTAACTGTTTTTATTATGTGGTCACTATTGCTTTGTCTGTTATTACAGATTGTTTTATATGAACTGAGTATTTATGATTTTTTAACCTAAATCACAGCAGCGTCCATCTATGAGGGACGTGAGCTGTCAAACATACACAACTGTTAGCCAATCATAGCGTTGGGTGTTTACTTCAGAGTCTACAATCTGCCACACCTACTCAAACAGAGCGTTCTGAACAGAGGGGGTCAAAACAGGACAGAAAATAGCCTACTACTACTAAAATATGATGTATTTTATGTAAAAATTTTGATAACATTATAAGTAGACCTCAGAGTACAGTACAAAATGGTTAAGATTTATTTACAACAGAACAGCACAACCCAGATGTTCGAATTTGTGCAATGCATTTTATGGATGACAGTTTTTTGAACCTAGAAGAGTACA
>NW_015632036.1:1059540-1059765 GCF_001515625.1 Sinocyclocheilus rhinocerous
AGGCGGGCTGGGCACAAAGGCTATTTCTAAAAAAAAAAAAAAAGGGTCAATTACGACTTTGCTATGACAATCTGAATCAGCGACTGTAAGTATGTTTTGTTACTAGTTTAAGTATTTGCTATTGACTGTTCTGACTGTTCAAATTGCATCGTGTAGAGTATTGCATCGTGTGTGTGTGTGTGCGTGAGAGAGAGACAGGGTCACATCACAGTGGAGTCAGCTTTC
>NW_015632036.1:1062002-1075987 GCF_001515625.1 Sinocyclocheilus rhinocerous
GTTTGAGAGAGGCGGGGCATAGAGGACCTACAATAATGTACAGCATTTGAAAAATAATGTGTTTTTTGAACATTAAAGCATGTCAACATATTCTGTTACACCAAATACACAAAATAATGATCTTTAAAATAGCATCATATGACCCCTTTAACATGTCAAAGAGCATAGGAGACTTCTTTCAAAGCCATTTAAAATCTTACCAATCCCAAACTTTTGAACGGTAGTGTACCTACAGCTCTAGTGTTATTAATGAGCACATCCATATGGAATTTATGCCTGCATAACTCTGAAAAAAAAAATCCACAGATTTCCACATAATTTGAATGCCCAACATTCACAAAGTTATACACATTCTCTCTTTCCTTGTGTGTCTGTTCATTTAATTATTTATTTTGGATGGCTAATTTGTTAATGCTTTCAGGAACTAAAAAGTACTCTTAGCACATTTACCCATGTATAAATATCCAATTCATAGAATTTCAAATATTTCTCCAACCAAAAAAAAAAAAGTGTTTTATAGACAGACACTTTTTGGGACTACTGGTCAATTTAAACAAATTAATTGTTTGTTTTTACTGTTCTTTACACAGTCCAGGTAATTTAAGTAAAACCATGCACTGAAATGCTCAATCCTTCTACCACCTAACGTATAGCGCTAGCAACAGTAATGAACTTTGATTTTAACATAGTGCAGCACTAATATGTTTAATCTTAATCACATCTTTTAAGTTTTAATGAATAATTTACTCAAATGCGTGTTGCATAACCCAAATCAAAGCACCTGCTTTTTGCTATAGCATGGACAGCAATCTGTGAAAATCCCCAACTGCTAACACATTTGCAACACTATGGTATAGCTACACAGTTTGAGCTGAAGTCAGTGTATTTTTAATGTACTTGGTATTACAGAGTCTCTAAAAGTTTTCTGCTGTTAGATTCACAAAATGACGCCTGCCGTGAGAAACAGCAGTCGACCATTCACTGGGTTGCAGACCTGCTCTGCCTCTGACCCCACCAGTGCTTTAACATGTGACATATCCCACAAAATGGTACTGAGAGGGAGACCCTGCCAGGCTGACATTTAAACCCCAGCATTGTATCCAGCTGTGACCCGGCACCACCCTCCCTCAGTGCCTGAGGGTGCTTGCTCTGTCTGTTTCTTTCTCTCACACTCTCTTGTCTACATACACACAAATGAGACGACATGCTGGGAGGAAAGCTAGACCAGACTAACATGTGGCGATAGTGCATCATTCAAATAACAGCTGACTGATCATTTCACTGTTTTGGATGGAACTGGTTTATGAGACAAAATAATTCACAGACTTTTAACCAGTGTTGACACTAATAACCTAACTACATAACTAACTCATTTTTTTTTTTCAGTATCATGACACATACCAAGACATTTGTCTTTCTGATATGTAGTGATGGATTCTAGTGAGTCGATTCATCCTAAATGGTCCTCCTATCTAACAATTAGATTTGATTCATTCTAGTGAATGAATTTTTTGGATGATTAATGTAAATGACAGACTCCCCAAAACCATTCACTGAGGCCCTGTTTACACTAGTGCATTTTTGTTTTAAAACGGCGTTTTTGTTTTAAAACGATCTCTGTCCACACTACACAACTGAAAACGCAGGTCACATGACCATTCATGCAGGTACAAAAATGAGCATGATGTTATTGTTTACACGGTCGTCAAGGATACGCAGAGCGAATGTTGGCAGCCACGCCATCGTTTTCAAAAGTCTCCGTTTTGGTCCGTTTACGCTGAAACGCAACCCCGGAGTCCCTGGACTATATTTCTGACCAGTTATGTAAGGTGTTAAATGGTTTTCATGTATTTAGTATAACTTTACCTGTTTAAGTTTATACTTTAACCCTAATTTACATTTTTAATACATTTCAAAGCCTTCATTGTATACAAATCTGATTAAGCTATAAATTACATTACTATTCAAAAGACTGGAGTCAGTAAGATTTGTTTTTGTAAGAAATTATTACTTTATTAAGCAAGGATGCATTAAGTTGATCAAAAGTGACAGTAAAGACATTTTTGATACAATGTTTTTCTTTTGAACTTTATATTTATCAAATAATTTGGAAAGAAAGCATCACATTTTCCACAAAAATATAAAAAATATTTCTGAGCAGCAAATCAGCATATTAGAATGATTCTGAAGGATCACGTCACAATGAAGACTGGAGTAATGGCTGCTGAAAATTTAGCTTTGTCATTACAGGAATAAATAAAAACATTTAAAAATACATTAAAACAGAAAACAGTTATTCTAGACTTTAATAATATTTCACAACATTTCTGTTTTTACTGTATTTTTGATAAAAATAAATAATAACATAAGAGACTTATTTGAGCAACATTAAAGAAAATCTTACCAACCCCAAAATTTTGAATGGTAGTGTATATCATAAAGTTATATTTTTCTATTTATAAAAAAAACATATGGCACCTTATGTTACCTAAATGTACTTATACTTTATGATTCTATCTTGAAGTGTAACAAACTACTACAAATTATGTTTGTAGCTTGGTGAGATATAGCTTAAAAGTAGCCAATGCTCCCCCGATACTGGTTTTAAATAAGCCAAGGTAAGGAAAATCTTTGGCATGATTTTCCTTACCTTGGCTTGTTTCAGGAAAAAAATGCCATTATTCTGTTGGATACTTGAGGTTACAATCAATAGAGAGACAATAACATAAGGTAATGGTCTTTGGGTTTCAAGAAATAAAACATTGCCACGAGAGCAATATGTGGGAGTGATGTCTAATTTGAAGCATTTGTTGTCAGACAAGCTCTAATGGCATGACAGCAGCAGCATTTACAGTACTTTTAATGTAACTTTAAAATAACACAAAATAAAAGCTGCAATTGTCATAAAACCACTGGCCTCTCATATGTCACTGTCAATTGATGTAAAAAGACTGCAGGGTGGAAGGTCAAAATAGCTGGTTTGAATCCCATCAGCTTAAGGCCGACCTAGCCATTACCTTTTAAAATGGAGAAGGAAAGGGAGGTGTAATGAGGGCTAGATGCAGGTGCCCACATGTTACTCACTATTCCCTTTCAAGACTCATAAATGAAAAAAACTGCTTCAGGGGTTGATTGGTGGGGGGGAATGCCTGCACAGACCGCCATCAAACACTCTTTCCCTGACCAAAAGGTCAGACCATGGTAAAAGGTTGCCAGAGTTGCGAGTCCGCCTCTCTTTCCTTGCTTTCATCCATCCTCTGGAGCCCTTGCTCCCATGAAAGAGATGGAGAGAGAATGAGGGAGAGGAGAGAGAGAGCCGCTCTGTAGCGGCTGCTCCAATATGACATTTCACACAGGGATCCACCACAGCAACCGCTGACATTTAAGTTACTTTTCAGCAGGCAGACCGGACTCCTAACAGCATGGCTGTTGATGTGCCTGCTGAAATCTCTATCACAGGCAGCTCAGATCTCGGCACATTAGGTTGACTCTAAAAATGCAGCATAAACAAAGTTATAACATTGAGACTCAGACATGCGTACACACACACACTTCATTTGACAGGTTCACACAGTATGAACATTACACACCACATTAGCACTCTGGCACCTCGTTAACACGCAGTCTTTTTGCACAGGAAGTTAGGATGCCCTCCATCTGTTGCAAGTGTAAGTGTTTATGATGTCAGTTAGTGTTGCAAACAATAGCAAAGCTGAGCTTTGAAGAACCAAGCGACGGGATCTTTGACCTCTTATTTACAACACTGATAAAAGATAAAACATGGCTTTAGAAAATCTATTGCTATGCAATTGCTATGTTTTTTTGTTTTTGTTTCATACAACAATAACCTCCCTTTATTAAAATCTGGAAAGGTAAGACAGCAATTGATCAATGTAGTTTTGAAATAATAAAAAAATACCTTGAGTTTATTTCAATTAAGAAAAAATTCTGAGGTGCTGTTGGATAAAGATTATCATAAAGGGTTCAACATGCCACAGCCACATTACATTTAAATGCTTAAAACATACACAACAGGATGTGCACATATAAAAAAAGCATATGCACTAAAAAGAGAGGACTTTCATCTCCAGACCATTGAAAGACCCTGGGAAAAAAGAAAAGAGATGGAAATAGAGGAAACAGGGTTAAGCTTTGAAGTTGTGTGCAGCACTCTTGGTATTTCAGGATACATTTATTATCTGTGATTTCATTTCATTTGTGTTACTCTCTCTTTCCTCTGCATTAGGAGAACAATATCATTTGCTTTGATGTCTGAGGCAGAAATATCATGGCTCTGCAGTGGAGATGTAAAGAATCTCTGGACTGGCACAAAAATCTAAATTATGTCCAGACTGGCTCAAAGTGGACAGTGCGGCATGTTAAAGTTTGAAACAAAGTGCTTATGGTAACATGTCATGAATTATTATCTATCCGTTTTATTTGTTTGCTCCAAACAACAACAAAAAAAACAGACACAACCATGACCTGGCTTAAAGGGATAGTTCACTCAAGAACGAAAAATCTGATATAATTTACTCATCCTCATGTCATTCTAAACAAGTATGATTTTCTTCTGCAAATAATTTTTGTCCATATAATAAAACTCAATACAACATTGGACCTCGCTGACTTTCACTGTACGTTATACAATGTAAGAAATGCACAAATTCCAGTAACTGGATTACTATACATAAACATGTCTACTATATTTAGAGACGTTACGACGTCACGTCAGGTTTTCAACAAAATATTTAGCTTTTAATAAATCACAGACTTAAGCATAATGCCATGTGGGCCTGTTAGGAAATGGTTTAAATTTTTCAATTTGTATAGTGTCTTTTACAAAACATATTGCTCCAAAACAGCTTTAGTGCCTTGCAAATCCCCCAGTAATCAAGTTAAAGGCGATCGTAGCAAGGAAAAACTATTGAAGTAGATGAGGAAGAAACCTTGTGAGGAATCAGACTAACCTCCTCCTCAAGCTGGCACATATTTAAATAAATTATGAACAATTAAATGTACAAAAACATATTGTGTAAACAACAATAGTCAGAAGTTTCACAATTATGTTTTGTCATAAATTTCGAACTGAGCAAAGCATCCATCATAAATTCACATGCAAGACCAGAAATAATTAGGTAAATATTGATACTTTTTTTTTCTTGCACAATGGAAGCTCACACATGCCTACTGTGCTGCTGCTTTTGACCTTCTGTTCCTGAATCAATAATAATCTGATCATTCACCTGATTAGATTGAGGTGATCTTCACGGCCGGCTTTCATCTGTGCAGTTGTGATCTCCCTCACGTAAAGTGTAAACAGCAAACTGATGTCCGATCTAACCACCAATGAAGCCCCACATTATAGTGCGGTATTGGGTGCACAAAAGCTGAAAGCCACCATTAGGGGTAAAGTGGATATTCATTTGTGCCACTGCGCAGTGGACACGAAGGCCATATTTGTTGGCCTTCAATAAAACAAATATTTGTGTTGCCATGGTGATCTCAATTTTGTCTCTTCCTTTCTATCTGGCTGATTAACACCTTCAAGGTCATTTTTAATCAGGCAAAGACTGCAGAACATGGTGGAATTCATCAAATATTCCTCTGATACAAATTGATGTACATTTCAGCACATTCCACAGTTTGAGTCTTGCAAACACCTTTTATGTAAATACAATTCTGAATTTCACATTCTGAGCAATAAATGTTTAAAAACAATATATAAAAAAAAAAAAGTCTTATAATTTACTGTAAGATCATCACCACACCCAACTGCTTGAATAAAATAAAGCAGCAAATGAGGGAGAATAACTAAAAAGACAAACCGAGTGTGAATGCCTTTGTCTAGCTTGGTATTCCTTTTTTTTTCTTAGTATTCTTAAGTCTCTTGACTGTCTAATATCTGACACACGTGTGACTCTGAGAAGCTTCTTAATGAGTCATGAGTGCGAATGGGGATTTTTACGGAAACCCCATTTACATATCACAACAGAAACACCAATATGTTCCCCCAAAGACTTCAAGCGCTGCGGTAAAACATCAGCTTACACACCAACTGTAGAGCTGTTATATTAACTGCTGCCTAGAAGTGTGAGGCATTTCCAGGTTTCAGTTTAAAGCCGTTATTACAGTATTAGAAAGAACCCTGATATTGTTCAAGATCAGAATGGACAGCAATAAAACATCTTGAATAACACTAAGCTGAATTATAGCATAAAGCTGTATTTAGTTGAATTTTTGTAGCTCACAATAGTTCACAAGTCATTAATTGCCACTGAGCTACACTGAGCTTTTTCTGCCGGACTGAGATGTGGGTGCATATTGCATTTGCACATATGACAGCATGTCACATATGTAACATGAAGTGTAACACTAGCAGGGCAAGGCTGGTGAAAAGGCCTGAGTCTGTGAACTTATTGGAGAAAGCGCGTCCTGTTTCTTCACCTGCAAGATGTGATTCGACAGCAAATCCCTTCCTTGGCATGTCACAGTATTATATGCTAATGTTTATTTCCACTGCATCAAATTCTACTCTCTTGTTGGGTTGGGGGAGGGAGAGAAGGGAAGAGAAAGAGAAAGAGAAAGAGAAAGTCAATGCAGGGATGAAGAGAGAGTCTGGGAAGGCTCTCTGAGGTTTTGCTCGCATACATATGAAAATACACACTAACGCTCTCTCTTTGTGATGTTTCGATGAAATGCGTACCCTAAAAACTCATTTAATACATTTGTGCCTATATGTTACGTCTTTTTATGAATTTACATGTTTAAATATTCTTTATAACAGCTGTTTATAATTACTGACTTTTCATGTTTCAGTTCATTTAGCATTCTTTCTCCAATCTTTTATTTATTTATTTACTTTTTGCTGTTATATTTATGGTTGAACTATCTCGTTACCTGACAAGCTCCCATTCTACAATGAGAATTTGCATTTAAATGGCCTACCGGGTTAAATTATGGGGAAATAACTGAAAGTAAATAAGCAGACAAGGTTTACAAGCCTTTCACTAAGACTATTCTATGAAAACAGGCATGTAGACATGCTTAATATTCTCCATAAACACACACACACACACACACACACACATCAGGAAAATCTCAGGTGAGATTCCTGCCTGTCATAGATGATTTTCTGCTCCTTCCTGCATTATCTGTTGAAGTGGTGCATGGAGAATTCTCCTGCTAATGGCTGCATCCATGCATAAACAACCTGAAATAATTCCTGCCCCAATTTATTCACAAACTCAGTCAGATGTACCATTTGACAGGTTCTGCCCTCCTGCTAATTTGAGAATAAAGTAGCCAACAGCAGCGGCTCATTCATACACATCCTCCCCACTTCCTGCACCTGTGCCAGATGCCATCACAGCCCATCCCTCCTAGAAAAAGCTTCTAAATTTTTCTTCCAGCACTTCAATGTTCATCACATGAACACCATTCTCAAATGCATCTCTTTTCCTCTAAAATACTTCACTTGACCTTCCCCAATCATCCACAGTTTCTTGACAAGTGCATCCATCCAATGCCCCATCAAGGTAGCCTACAGAATCTGCAAATCTCAAAAAATTCCAACTCTGACCCATCTGATAGCAATAATTACAGGCCAGTCTTTCTTCTTTTCGTGTTGTGTCCTCTCACCCTAAGCAGCCTGCTTTATATTTTCTGTCCTTTTTTTGTTTTGTTTTTGGCTAATTATCTCATATACAAGAAAGCTCTGATTTTTATATAAATATATAACTTTTTTTTCTTGATGTGACATTTGCAATAAATGTTCAGAACATTCTGTTTCCACAAAAAACAATGAAGGATTTTGTTCTGTTCTTCTTTGTATTTGGAACGCAGATCTTTTCCATCCCATATATTGCTAGGAAAACTTAAACAGTTGTTGTTCAAAAATCCATCACCACACAACCAAAAATGCTAAAACTTTATAATAAGGTTAAATTAATTAACATTACTTAATGCCTTCGCATTAAGTATTAAAATCTAACAATGGATATTTCTTTTACAACATTTATTAATCTAGGTTCATTTTAATTTATAAATATACCATCTTTCATTGTTAACTGATGTTCATTCCTAATATTAATTACATTTATTTAATTATTTATAATTTATGTATTACTTTAATGTTAAAAATGAATTAATATATGTATAGTGATTAATAAAAGCTATAACATTTTTGTTCATTGTTAGTTCATGTTAGCTTTTTCATAAATGAATGTTAACGAATTGAACCTTAAGTTCCCACAGAAATATTATCTTGAGGCTTTTGGGCAGACAAAAACACATGGCTGGTTTTGGGTGATGATGGACGGTTCTTTTTAAAGCTCTCCTTCCATCACCTCTCTACACCTGGATGTCTCCCACACTTCCCACCAACTGCTAGGCAAAGACTGTGAGTTAACGATAGGCCTGTGCAGCTGACATTGAGTGTTGGGGATTTAGTCGCTATGGAAACCCCTATCATAGCTGACGTGGGGTGGCAGAGTCACTGTCGCTATGACAACTGGGCCAACTGACATACAGGTGGTCAGGGGGCGGGTGATATCACCAGGTGTTGTGTGACCCGGGGCCTCTGGCAGTGATAGGAGGAGAAAAAAAGGTCATGCTTTTCCTTTTGCCTTTTATGAGCTATGTATATATCTTTCACGTTCCCACTCTCATATCCCGGTCGTCTTGCTCTCCCTATTTCCCGTTCCCTTTTATTTTTCATCCTTTGTGCATAACCCTGTGTCTCTTCATCCCTTAAACACCCATCCTCTCTCTCTCTCTCTTTTAATCAGAAAAAGGAGCTATAAAGAGGTTCATCTTTTAACAGGGAGAAAGATATGATATACTGGCCAGCAAATGAGTTCATTAAAACATTAATCAACACATTTATCAACTATCAACTGAAAAAATAAATCTTCCCCTTCCCTGCTTCCATCACACACTTTTTTGTCTCCCTCACCCTGATCTCTACCAGATTTCACACATATTCAATATATATTAATATGAAAAAACTGCCACCCTTTGTATCGCTTTTGTGCATAAAAACCTAGGTACAAATATCAAATCAACAGAGCTTTACACACAGGAGCTATATATGACATTCAGACATCGCATCAAATAATCATGTCTTCATTTTAAATGTTGCATGTGCCCACATGGAGGTGTGACCTGTGGAAGGCCTATCGATCCTCCCTCCTTATCTTTGTGACATTTCCTTACCTCAGTCTACATCTATCACAGTCACATCCAACACTGTCATATCAGATCTCTAGCTAAGCACTTCTGCCATTACTTTAGCAGAAGGAAACAGAGTGAGATTTCAGTCATGCATGAGGTGAGAGCAATCCTATGATTTGATTGGCCCCCATGGGAAGGCGCTTTTCTTTTTATTTCTTTTCTTTATTTTTTTTTTCTTTTCTATTGCGTTTCTTTTCTTTTTCCTAGATCTGTCATGCCACTTTAAAGGGATAGTTCACCCAAAAATGAAAATTACCCCATGATTTACTCACCTTCAAGCCATCCTAGGTGTATATGACATTCTTCTTTCAGACGAATATAATCGGAGTTATATTAAAAAACATCCTGGCTGTTCCAAGCTTTATAATGGGAGTGGATGGTAGCCCAAAATTTGAAGTCCAAATAATTGAACCAATCCATTATAAAAGAAGTCCACATGGCTCCGGGGGGTTAATAAAGGCCTCCCGAAGTGACGCGATGCATTTGTGTAATAAAAATATCCATATTTACAACTTTATAAACCTTAATCTGTAACTTCCGCTAACTGTCATACACACGTTCACGAGAGAATGACATCCAGCGGATGACGTAGGACGTAGGCAAATGCGGTGACGAATGTGGAAGCGCAGAGGAAAGAGCAAAACAAAACACCAGTCACGAATTAGTAGTACAAAACGAGGATTTGTAAAGAAAAATGTCAGAGGATTTCAATATAAGCCAAGAGAACACTGGTTTTCCTTTGCTGTAAACAAAACTTGTTTCTCGCGAGACTAGCATATTCTCTTTATAATGGGAGTGGATGGTAGCCCAAAATTTGAAGTCCAAAAAATTGAACCAATCCATTATAAAAGAAGTCCACATGGCTCCGGGGGGTTAATAAAGGCCTCCCGAAGTGACGCGATGCATTTGTGTAATAAAAATATCCATATTTACAACTTTATAAACCTTAATCTGTAACTTCCGCTAACTGTCATACACACGTTCACGAGAGAATGACATCCAGCGGATGACGTAGGACGTAGGCAAATGCGGTGACGAATGTGGAAGCGCAGAGGAAAGAGCAAAACAAAACACCAGTCACGAATTAGTAGTACAAAACGAGGATTTGTAAAGAAAAATGTCAGAGGATTTCAATATAAGCCAAGAAAACACTGGTTTTCCTTTGCTGTAAACAAAACTTGTTTCTCGCGAGACTAGCATATTCTCTCCGGAGTTTACGCTACGCCTACGTCCTACATCTTCCGCTGGACGCCACTCTCTCGTGAATGTGTGTATAACAGTTAGCGGAAGCTAAAGATTAAGGTTTATAAAGTTGTAAATATGGATATTTTTATTAAGTCATTGGGATTATTTTCATTTTTGGGTGAACTAACCCTTTAAGATCTACTTATGATCCTTTTCCTCTCTCCTACAAGTATATCCATCTTTTTCTCCTTATGCCTTTTATAACCTTTGTCAGTCCACCTACTCTCACACACTTCTGCTAGGTGAAACATACACAGTCATATGCACGGCTCTGCGTGGCTTTTTATTTTATTCAGTGCTATCTGAGCACATTCAAACAGCTGAGATCATTTCTCTTTCCCTTCCAGCTGAGAGTCCTGCACCCCGCCGACCCCTGCAGAGCAGTCGTGATTAAGGCTAATTACCAACAAAACGGGCCAAGATGACAAACTTTAGACAGCGGCCCTGCACCCGTACAGCATGGTGAAAATGACTATCAGAGGTGTGTGAGCAGAGAAAATGAGAAAGAGAGGGCCAAAAAAGGGTAGTATTATCTTCAGAGCGCTGTAATGAGAGCGCTGGGTTCAAATAGTTACTTCCACTTCACTACAAAAACCCTTGCTGTTAAAATTTGATTTAAAAAAGGGTCAATATGGATGTTCAACATGACCAGCAACTCAATCTCATCATTAAAGGGGTCATATGATGCGATTTCAAGTTTTCCTTTCTCTTTGGAGTGTTACAAGCTCTTGGTGCATAAAGAAGATCTGTAAAGTTGCAAAGACTAAAGTCTCAAATCCAAAGAGATATTCTTTATAAAAGTTAAGAGTCAGCCATACTCTTCATTTCTATAAACAACATATGTTGCCAGTCAGCGCTGCAAAATGTATGCACTCATGAACAGTTTGCAAACATAGTTCTCAAATACGCTCACACCAGTAAAGAATAAAAGCTGTTTCATTACCCTGTCAAATTCAAATAATAATGTTGATGACAGTTTTTACTACCAACCCAGCAGTTACAGTGGATGAAAAGATAATGGATGAGATGGAAGCAGCGCAGCTTGTTTTGCGCTGTATTCTCCTCTTTGCTTGTTTGTGGCACACATACTGAGGTCTTATGGTCACATTCTCTATTGGAAAGCTCATTTAGACCAGGTTCATAAAGGCTGCCGGCACATCAATACCATACTTGATTACATTCTCACCTCCGCTGAGAGGCCTCGATGAATATTTATCGATGTAGATGCACACGCACCCTCTCCTTTCATCACATCCGTCCACTGCCCCTCAAAACCTTCTTCACTTAATTTCTTTATGAATATTAAAGGCTGCATTATGTCAGCTCACAGACTGACAGCACTTGAACTAATCCTGTTATTGTCTTAGCGAGATGGCTGCATCTCTTGCTTAATGTGTCAAAAAACATGCATCCCATTATTTATAAATTTTTTTCCTCTTTCTATTATTGTGTTTGTCTTATGTTGGCATGGAGACAACCCTAAGTGGATCGGAAAACAATTTGTGGAGGTGGGAGGATGGGTTATCAAAGTGCTGCTTTCAACAGGAATATGCTTGACGTTAATTCTTGGCAAACAATCAATGCCTGGGTTTTCATGTAATGGGAGCGTCGTCGCAAACACAGAGGGAAGGAAACTTGAAAATTAAAAACATCTATCTCAATGATTGTCCAAAGTCACACACAAAAAAAAAAAAACAGAAAATTTTCACATTTGACGACACATGAAAATCATCAAAAATATTCCAACATTTTTTAAAATGCATTCCAAGAAAGTATTTTTAAACTGCTTCCTGCAAATCACTTACTGTCATGTGCTGTGGATGATTAAAACACAACATTTTACTCTAAATACTGTGAATGAATGCACCTTGTTTTCAATGTAGTGCAAGGCTACCGGTGTCAGCTGCTTCCATTTATTTTATCTGTACAAAAATAGACCATTATGCTGCTTGATGTTGAAAACTGTTTTTTGTTATAATATTATTTTAATTTATTATTGTAATCATAAACGCACTGGGTTGCAGTGAAAATAGGCTTAGTGTTTACTGCACTTTCTTTATATATATAGCTTGTTTCCTAGTCTAGATTTATAATAAAACTGCCATTGTATACAACGAATACGACTGGGTTTGTGACAAATTGCTTATGTTCCTCTCAGGGCTCCAGACTGCGACCAAAAATATTAATTTGCGAGTGAAGTTTTTGCTGAGGTCGCCATTGGCGACTACATACATTTAAATGTTATGACATGAATTTGCATGTAATGCCTTTTTTCCTGATTGTTTTGCGATCGCGTCATTTGCTATGTTCCCGTATTAAACTGAGACGATGCGAATCAAAGTTTTAGTGGAAAAAAGAGTTTCAAACAGTCATCTCTGCAGCACAGCAGCGCTTACACACACCTGTTAAACGCAGCTTGTGCAGCGCGAGAGAGATCGAAATGACGGAGACGTGCAAGTAAAAGTGTGGAAAAGCAGAGTCTATTTTGTGCACAACTTGAACAAACTACAACAGGTAAAGCTGTCAGCTGTGTGGATATTGGCAATATCGTTAACAATTCTCATTTATAATCATTATTAATATGGCTTCTTCTTTTCAAGATCTTAGTCTATATGCTGTGTTCTGTTAATGCGTGAACTTCATATTATTTGAAGCACACTTGCCGTCCATTAATCGCAAAATGCTTTGTTACTTTTTAATAAACAAAGTATCAGCTTTAAAATTATGGCAAATTCATAACGAAATTCAAACAATAAATACAGTTTTGGCGCTCTTTAATGCAGCAGGCGCGGTCGCTTTAGCGCCTCAGTTCAAGCGACAAGTGAACCATTTATATCTTTCTCTTTACTACTATAGTACAAAATGAACATGAATTAACATCAAAAGGTAGGCTATTTTATAAGAAAGCCTACAGTACAACCTACTGAAATGTCTCTTGTAGAAGTTCATTCAGTGTTTCAAACTGCGAAAAACGTGTAAAGCTTGTAAACATTGCAACGTAATATACATTTACCTCAGAATAACCATTCGGTGTCCATAAGCTCATCAGTCAGCTAGAAAAATAACTATAAAGAAGAGCATTTTGCTATATTTATGCGCTATTGGGTGTTAATATTTTACTTAACCTCTAGTCTACATGATTCAACTTCTCCTATACAAAATTGCATTTTACTAATTAAGAAAAACGGACTGAATGTGTGAAAGACATATGACAACACTTATAGGATGCATTGAGGAGGAGCCCAAACTACACTCAGTGGCCAAGTGATGCTTATGGTCCATGATATGGATTAAAATGCTGATAAATCAAGAAAAGATGAGACATAAACACATGACAGTATGATTGAAATGTTAAAATGTAGTAAAAAAAAAAAAAAGATAAATAAAATAAATAAAACACGTTTATTCTGTAGCACCTAAAAAAATTAAAAAAATTCTAAAAGTTTTTCTTATAGGAGCCAATGGCTCCTTACTCGATTTTTTTGTTTGGAGCCCTTGGAGCCCTG
>NW_015632036.1:1077376-1089657 GCF_001515625.1 Sinocyclocheilus rhinocerous
AGGATGCATTGAGGAGGAGCCCAAACTACACTCAGTGGCCAAGTGATGCTTATGGTCCATGATATTGGTACAGATTCTGTGTAATGAACAGTTCTTTGTGACTGTATATTTCAAGTTGGAAAAGACATTTAATTCCCACTTTAAGTGAACCTTAGTTCCCAGGTCATCTACAAGATTGATTAAAATGCTGATAAATTCAAGAAAAGATGAGACATAATCACATGAAAGTATGATTGAAATGTTGAAAAATAATAATAAAATAAATAAAACACGTTTATTCTGTAGCACCTAAAAAAATTATTTGGCGCCTAAAAGTTTTTCTTATAGGAGCCAATGGCTCCTTACTCGATTTTTTTGTTTGGAGCCCTGCCCCTATTTTAAGTCACTTTGGACTAAATGTATAAATGTAAATAGCGGCTAATGAATCGGAAGTCTCACATACTTACAGGAAATTATTGACTTGAATGCTGAAAATTAAAAAGAAATTGACGTGACATGTGGCCAAGTATGATGCCCATACTCAGAATTTTTGCTCTGCATTTATCCCATCCAAGTGCAAACACACAGCACTACTCATGAGTAGTGAACAAACTCAGAGCAGTGGGCAGCCGATTTTACTGCCCCCCGGGGAGCAGTTGGGGGTTCAGTGCCTTGCACAAGGGCACCTCAGTCATAGTATCCTCATTTGTAAGTCGCTTTGGATAAAAGCGTCTGCTAAATGACTAAATGTAATGTAAATGGTATTGAAGGTGGAAGAGAGAGGTCATTCACTGTCCGAGACTCGAGCCCATGACCATTGGGTTACAAGTCCAGCTCTATAACCATTAGGCCATGACTGCCCCATGAGGTGGATACTAAATAATTCCATGTCTCTGGCACTCCACTGACAAATATGTCTATACAGAGCAGTGTTTCAATTTTATGAAAATAAAACAAAAGCAATCCCATATTCTCGATCATTTACAAACATACTGTATGAATTCTTTATGACATTTTCTGAGAAATCAGTGTGCATGTGACACATCATCACTCTGCAACAACCGTACTCAAACAGTGACTATTAAAATATATTAAACCAGGAGTCAAGTTTAAACGGTCAATCATATTCACCAGAAAGATCATGGTGGTCGACAATTTTACTAAGTATTGAACGAAAAGTCTATGACAGTTTGCTAGCTACACCAGCCCTATCCAGAATGTTGATAATTTCATTGCTTTTTTTTTTACACATCAGGTAAAATGTGTATTCATTTTATACCACAAAAAAGTTTCATATATTGATATCAGCTTAATAAATGTTAATTTACTGAAATCAGCATGAAATCATCATCAAAAATCTAGTATTCATAACGCCTCTCTTTCTGCCAGTGGTCTAACAAGCGATGTTGCATCAATGCAGTTGTTAAGCAGTGCTCAATGGGCCGCTAAAGATCTACCACCAAAACAACACAGACAGGTGGTCAATGGCTGTGAGATCAAATGTCCCAGCATAAGAACAGTCTCATTCGCTCGGTGTTCCCTTAAATTCTGAGAACAATACAAGGATATCCTCTCTGATTATTATCCCAAACAAAAGCAAAACAGGTTTTACCATTTTCAATCTAAGATAATCAACCCTTGTTGTCTATACCTGTGCAGTATTGTTTATGTTTTAAATGGTTTTATGTTTCATGCAGAACAGCACTTTTAATCATTTTATTTTAAAGTATCCAGTGAAATTGCCAAATGTCTACGTGTTAGGCATTAGTCTCTAAACGTCTCTTTCCATGCATTTGATTGAGATAACTAATAACCATCTGTCCCTCCATCTTCTCTCTCTCTCTCTGTTGCGAGGCCGTTTTGATTGACAGAGTATATTTGGCATGTTGCCTCTGCAGCAGACAGCGAATTGAATCAGTGACATAGAGAGCCGCTTAGCTCTATTTAATGGCAATCACAGACATATACACACACATGCTCACACACACATCTACACACACACACAGAGATGTATATAAATATATAGTACACAATCACAGAAAGAGGTTTAATGATATATCCTCATTCCTTTGGGTGTAAGATGTGTAAGTTCTTAAAGGAGGCCATTTTTATATTAAGTCGAAAAATTCAAGTCAAGGATTTGGTTTTTAATTCACAAGAATAGAGCAGGCTAATAATAGAGTTCCAAAAATGCTATAGTAATAGCATACATTTTTTGGATATGCACCACGGTAATAGTATTTTAGGAAGTACTTTGAGAATAACAATAAATGTCATAGCATACTGTATGAATATAGCAACCATTCAGCACCACAATAGATTTTGTATCAGAGGCAGTTTGCAACAATCTTAGAGAACCAACTGCAATGATGACAGTACTTACATTCTGAAACTTTCACGTGGGACGTAAGACTTTTTCCTATTAGTTGACTGCTAGTGCTATGATTTTGCTGTATTTTGCCTTTACCTGTAATGTAGCACTAGCACTTCAAAGGACATTTATATAAACAGCATAAGATCTCCAATCCATGATTTGAACTTTTCTCACGATTTAAAGGGATAGTTCACCAAAATTTAAAATTGTGTCATAATTTGTTGAGTTGTTCCAAACCTGTATGAATTTCTTTCTTCTGCTGAACACTAAAGAAGTTATTTTGAAGAATGTGGGTAACCAAACAGTTGCTGGTCTCCACTGACTTCCATAGCATGGAAAACAAACAAACAATATAAGTCAATGGGGACCAGCAACTATTTAGCTACCCATATTTAAAAAAAAAAATCTTCTTTTGTGTTTTAGCAGAAGAAAGAAGTTCATACAGGTTTGGAACAACTCGAGGGTGAGTAAATAACAGAATGACAGAATTTTAATTTTGGGGGGAACTATCCCTTTAATGCTGGTGGTAGCTGTTGCTAATCCATGACATTTCATTCTAGAGTTCGATATAAACACCATCTATAAAAGAATGCCAAGTTAAGGCACAGATTCTGCGAGTAAAACACGTTCAATAAGGGGTTGCACTCTGGGAAAAGAGGATGTCATCATTGGTGAGGGAGGAAGAGGGGAGAGAAAGATATATTAAGTCGAAAAATTCAAGTCAAGGATTTGGTTTTTAATTCACAAGAATAGAGCAGGCTAATAATAGAGTTCCAAAAATGCTATAGTAATAGCATACATTTTTTGGATATGCACCACGGTAATAGTATTTTAGGAAGTACTTTGAGAATAACAATAAATGTCATAGCATACTGTATGAATATAGCAACCATTCAGCACCACAATAGATTTTGTATCAGAGGCAGTTTGCAACAATCTTAGAGAACCAACTGCAATGATGACAGTACTTACATTCTGAAACTTTCACGTGGGACGTAAGACTTTTTCCTATTAGTTGACTGCTAGTGCTATGATTTTGCTGTATTTTGCCTTTACCTGTAATGTAGCACTAGCACTTCAAAGGACATTTATATAAACAGCATAAGATCTCCAATCCATGATTTGAACTTTTCTCACGATTTAAAGGGATAGTTCACCAAAATTTAAAATTGTGTCATAATTTGTTGAGTTGTTCCAAACCTGTATGAATTTCTTTCTTCTGCTGAACACTAAAGAAGTTATTTTGAAGAATGTGGGTAACCAAACAGTTGCTGGTCTCCACTGACTTCCATAGCATGGAAAACAAACAAACAATATAAGTCAATGGGGACCAGCAACTATTTAGCTACCCATATTTAAAAAAAAAAATCTTCTTTTGTGTTTTAGCAGAAGAAAGAAGTTCATACAGGTTTGGAACAACTCGAGGGTGAGTAAATAACAGAATGACAGAATTTTAATTTTGGGGGGAACTATCCCTTTAATGCTGGTGGTAGCTGTTGCTAATCCATGACATTTCATTCTAGAGTTCGATATAAACACCATCTATAAAAGAATGCCAAGTTAAGGCACAGATTCTGCGAGTAAAACACGTTCAATAAGGGGTTGCACTCTGGGAAAAGAGGATGTCATCATTGGTGAGGGAGGAAGAGGGGAGAGAAAGAAGACTCCTTTCCTCTGACTTACATCACTCAGTCCAGCCTCAAGAATCTGCAGACCACTCTCCTTCTCCAGCTGTCCTTTCTGCTCAACTGTAAAAGAGAAAAAAGGGTGACTGAGTGAGAGCACATCAGAGGGTATATAGCATGTCATCAGTGCTGAGATGGAGGTGTGTGAGACAGGTGTGCTTGAGCTCATCTGACTGAGTATTAGGGAGTCTGTTGTTTAAAAATTACTTTCCATATTTGAAAATACTGAAATATATATGAAATGACAAATATCTGCAAGCAACAATCAAGAGGGCCTGAGGACAAAGGAAAATGATAAGAGGGTGTGTAAAATGCTCTTCAGGATTATTAGCACTAAGAAAGGATTTTAGTATGTTTAGGGCTCCAGGGAGACTGACATCTTCAAAAAATACACCAAGCAAAATATGTTTTAGCCTGAAACCTGAAAGTACAAACATTTATCCTACTGTGCGAATCTGGGGGCAGCACTGTGTGGTTGCAATAACTGAATTTACTTAGACCGCTGATGGATCAGAATTCCGGACCTTTTTTTCAGTATGTGACTATTTCCAAAGCTTTCAGAGCTTTTGTATTGAATAAAAGGTCCAAAAATATGGCACCCTGTGTGTGGGCTTTTTATGTCAGAAGAAAAAAAATAAAAGGATTTATTTGCTGGTAACAATTTGTTTGAGACTGAGCAGTTGTGTCAGATGAACAGAGATATCTGTTCTTTGATAACTTCTGAGAACATTAAAATCAGTGGTTCCTTTCAATAACGTTGTTACATGTTTAATCCTTAAACACATACATAAGGTTAGCCATTTCAAGCGGCATGACAGAAACAGTAAAGAAGCATGATGTGTTACATATCGGCCAGTTTTACATTTGGCCTGAAGTAATGTTAGTTTGCTTACAGCCCCAGCAAAGCAATTCAACGTGTTACTTAACTACTTAACATATTACAATTTGTGTTCATCCCCGATAGTTTCTCCTCTCCTCAACACAAACCCACAACAAATCAGCCTGAAGGTCAGCAATGGTTAGATTGAACACAACTGAAAACCAAAATTAGCCAAGTCTGTGCGTCTCTCAAACAGTGTTCATAAGCAGTGTCTCTGCTATTACTGAAAATGTATGTTTAACTGTTTCAAAAAAAAAAAAAGTTTTTGCATGCATAATAAAAGGTAATTATTTGGAAAAACATGGAAATTGTATTTTTTTATTCTATTATTAAGTCATATTTGTTTGCTTGGTCAGTGGTCTTTGATTCATTTGCTGTTGTAGACTGGAAGGACCTTTGAAATAACTAATAATTTAGTGAAGTTATATGGAAATGAAACAGTCAGTCGTCAGACCTAGGCAATGGTTAGATTGAACACAACTGAAAACCAAATTAGCCAAGTCTGTGCGTCTCTCAAACAGTGTTCATAAGCAGCGTCTCTGCTATTACTGAAAATGTATGTTTAACTGTTTAAAAAAAAAAAAAAGTTTTTGCATGGATAATAAAAGGTAATTATTTGGAAAAACATGGAAATTGTATTTTTTTATTCTATTATTAAGTCATATTTGTTTGCTTGGTCAGTGGTCTTTGATTCATTTGCTGTTGTAGACTGGAAGGACCTTTGAAATAACTAATAATTTAGTGAAGTTATATGGAAATGAAACAGTCAGTCGTCAGACCTAGAACTACTTCATAGCTGTGCATTTACTGGAAAATAATTGCACACCTTAGAATGTTCATCAACCAATCAAGCATTAAATAGCCATGGTAATAAACTGTTGTAAATATTCTTTAAGAATTCAACAAAAGTTACTATACATTCTAACCAACACCCTTTCCTTTCATTACTCCATGACTGTCTGGAACACATGATTCTGATGACCAGCTTAGAGATGAAAGCTGAATTTTTGCTCCTAAAATACATGCACAAAAACATTATTTTTGAATCATGCCATGCAAATTTATTTATTTTATTATAGCTAGCCACTGGGATAAATCTGTGATAAATCAATTTTAGCATCTAACTTTTACTTGTCCTAAGGATGTCATGAAGCTATTTTCATTTAGTGGCACCAAAAGCAGCAACTTCAATGTTGAAATTCTACATTTTTTAATTATTACTCTGAAACATTGCCAAGTTAATAACTGAGGGGAAAACTATTACCCTCTTTTCCGGTACTCTGTCTGGTTGTCAAAAAAACCTGCACAATTAACAGATTTCAGCAACAAATAGGCCAGCAGACATGTTCATTACGAGAGGTGGGAATAATCTCAGTCATTTACTGATCTAAATGTGTGAACAATTACCTGCCATGTTCTATAAGCCATGAAGGAACATAGCACAACACAAGCGTGAGAGTGTGTACACTCTAATACTGTATGTGGATTGAAGCATATTTTAGGATGATAGAATCAAACAAAATGCCTTAGTTAAAAAAAAAAGCTCAACATATAAGATGAAACACTTTCTCCTACTTTTGATTCTCAGGCAAGTTGCTCTTTTCCAGCACAGCTTTGATAGTGCATTTAGAGAGAGAGAGTGAATTAAAAGGCTTTTTACAGATTACACAGAAGGGAAAGTAATTATACAGTGTGAAATTATAATTGACTTTGTTTACTTTGCCGGAGCAGGAACGAGAGAGGGAGGGAGCGAGGTTAAGAGGCAGCACTGAGATAGTGGAGAGAGAGAAAGATATATAAGAAAAACAGACCGTCAGACCGTGGGAAGATAAGGCAAGAAAAGAATGAAAATAAATGGCAATGCAAGGAAGCCAAGGCGAAGAATTTGGACAGAAAAGAGAAAGGGGAAAAAGAAACATTCTGAAGAAATATAGAACAGAACGACTGAGCGAGAAAAAAAAAGAGAGAGAAACGAGTTCTTTAAGTGCCCCCTGATGACGTCTATGCTAATGACACCAGCTGAGTTGGTCTCCGGAGCTGGTCTTGTCTGCTGGAGACTCTTTAATTAGGATTTTAATCTATCAAAGCCCATTCCTCTCGCCGTACACTCTTAATGCTACATTCCATATGATTAAGCACGATGCCTCAGAAAAGTCAACAAGCGACTAATCTTTCCTTACATCACCGTCTGTCTGTCTTTCACTCATGAAAGATCTCCTTCTCCCACTCTCCCGCCTGTGACAGCATTAACGCACGGTCTCTATAAACAGGTGTATGTGTGTGTGTGACAGAACGAGAATGAGGGAGTGTTTGAACTAAAGTGTCTATCAGCTGCTGCGGTTTAGAGAAAATGAAAGACACTTTCTTTTCTATTCTGCACCACAACATCACTTCTTGAGACAGAGATCATCCAAGCTCGCTAAACATCTATTACTGCCATATATATACTGTTTTGTTGTACAGGCACGGAAATAGAGGCGGCAAATATTCTCTCCGCTGTTTGTACATGGTCATATTTGCCAGCTGAAAACGTTTTGCTTTTGTAACAAAAAAAACATTATGATGTGACACTACTTAAATAATTCAAAAATACATAAAAAATGCAGTTCATACAATGGCTGGCAAACAACGTATAAATGTTTTTTTTTGTTTTTTTAAATAATAATAATAATAATAATAATAATAATAACAACTTCACCCCTAAACTGAGTATTAAAAAATGTCCAAACAAGAGTCATGTAATGCAACCAAAATCCAGAAAAATAAACCATAAAACAGGAACTGGCCACATGGAGAAGACCCATGCAGACCCTATTGACTGTGTCAAGGTCAAAGTCTCACAATATCACATAATTTGACCTTTGTTGGGCAAAGCAAGGCAAGTTCAGGTTTTTAAATATCATGAGTCTACGTCATTTTTGAAATCAAAATGAATGAAATCATGATAAAAAATGTATCTTGAAAAAAGTATCTTAAAAATCTTTTCATTTCACCACTTGACAATGTTTCAAAATAAGTGATTAAAAATTTTACATGAAAACAACATGACTACAACGAGTATATTTCTAAGCACATGTGTTTTAAGATTTTTTTAAAGGAGATTTTTTTATATCTCCTTTTCTTTATCAAGGCCAATCTTATGTCACTGGCCCATTTTTGTTAATGAAGTACCTGGATAATGTTAAATAATTTAAAGTAATCTAAATAAATCATACATATTTCAGTGTCACACCTAGGAATGTAGACGATATTCACATATGGTATACAAGAAGAAATACTGTGCCACTATCCATGATTTGTTAATGTGTTTTTCTCCGTAGAGTACCGAAGAAATGCTAAATGAGAGCAAATGCAACCATGTTAACAAACATGCCTTCTCACATCGCATATTCACACATGGGGGACTAAATCTCACTCTCACCTGCGCTGAGCTTTGACCCACTCTTGCGAATGAAACTGCACCCAGGCTAACCTTGTTTCACAGCCAATCCCCAGAACCCCTCAGAGTCTCCATTTATTACAGCTTAGAGACTGTGGAGGCCTCCTCCATCCACTTTGCACTCAGGCCTGTCTGCAGCCACTTTAAATGTAAATGAAAGGCTGGGGACAGAGTCATGGAGCCTGAACGTTTCTCAGGGGAAAGGGACTACATGAGGGTAAGATGCCCTGCTTTTGAAAAAATGCCTCATAAAGGTTTGTGATTTGTTGCATTTAGGACTGTATGCTGGATTTGGATGAGGTTCAAATGTAATGAAAGATAAACAGAGAAAATATCTGTCCACAGATGATGACAGAAGATAGCAGCCAAACAATCATGAACGGTAGTGGTCTTGCAATGCTGCCATGGAGAGCAAATAACGAAGCCTTTAAAAATGAAACATATTTTCTTCAGATTTCATATATGACATTTGTCATATTGACAAATAAAAAATAACATAAGCCCATTTCAGTGCACTATGTGAATTACAATCTGTTTCACACACACACACACACACACACACACACACACACATATTCTGGAAGCTGCATATTTCTAATTTTAAATTTTAATTTTAAAAAACTGTCTTGACTTTCCAAATTATTCAAGACAGCCCATGAAAACATGTGTCAGGCTTGATTTTCAAGTTGTTTTTCAACTGGCTTTAATTGGCTATTGTATCAGTCACTATGGTTTTATTCCAGATATGCATTTCTTAATGTTCCAGCTGTTCCGAAGCCTCCATTGTACTAATAGATTTCGTTTTTGAAAGTCCTCTCAAACACATAAATAGCCAGTTTAAATGCATTTAAAATTAATCTGAAATGTTTAGTTTGGGGAAAAAAAAAAAAATCTTGTCAAACACAAAAAATAGCCCTGATCTATGGTGAAAGGTTTGGCTTCCTCAACCTCTCTGGCATATTAAGCCAAGACCAGTGTGAATGTTTACATCTCTACAAATTTAAACAGTTAAAATGAAACAGATCTATCAGTGATACCATTTGCGTGATGGTATGTAGGTTCCAAAACTTGGTTGTAAACGTAAACAACAATTTATATCCAATGATTCATTGGACAGGGAACAAGGACAACCTGTTCGACTGGCTCTGAATCAAGCTTGATTTGCCTGTGGGCTTTGAAGCAGGGGATTTTATTTAAACCACACTACTCATCAGAAACAAGTGCTACTTCTCTCTCAACAATTGTCCTGCAAAAGTCAAGATGTCTGAAGGACTTTTGGAAATTGTGGCCCACTTTAAACAGAAAGTCGAGCATGACAGTAAAACGTAAACAAGTCAACAGAACCATTTGACCTGATAAAGGCTGGGCTGTGACTATATTTACAGTGCGTGTCTGATAAATTAACCTTGGTCACTTTGGTGACATTGTTCAGTTTCACTAAACAAGTTGTAGTATGAAAGCATTTATAGTTTTGTATGTTTTTTATACTGATGGCATTAGGGGTGGGCGATATGACCAAAATCTTATTTCACGGTATGAGAAAATGAATTTCACGATAACGATATGTACCTCGATATAGCTATTTTTATTTTATTTTTGTTATTAAAATTAAGAAAAAGAAGCAAATTACAAGCACAACAGAACAAATACATATGAAATAAAGGTTTAATTTATTCAGCTACAGTAGGCTAGGTTTATTTAACATGTAGTAAGAAATATTACAGAAATTGAATAAAGTGTATAAATAAAACACTGCATAATCTTCACTGTATGCATCAAACTTGATTAACATTAATCATGACAGACAGCAGCAGGTAAATAAGGCTGCTGTCCCTTTAAGACCGACTGCACTATTCAAATATACTGATACACATCCGGATTTCACCCAACTCTTTTACGTTTAAAAGAGTTTACTCGTAACTCTGTTTTCGCGATCGCATGCTGTCTGAGAGGGGTTTCAGTGCGCGCTTCGGCTGTGTGTCAGTCAGCGCGAGCACCGCATTGAGTTCTTTTTCACTGCTTATTGCACTTAATAACTCTACCAAGTGCGTCACACTCTTTCTCTTCTCATTCATGCATGTTTCCTTAACACTCAGAAGGTGTATAACGTTTAAGCAGTACTAAGTTATGCAGATATATTTGCATAACGCGGAATACACGATATAGCAAAATCTCTAACAATAGACACTTTATTTCGCAGTAATGATATATACTGTCATACCGCCCAGCCCTAGATGGCACATTCAAACAGCAATTTACTATAATGTCAATTTTATGCAACCATATTTTTTAAAGAACACATTTTGCAACATGAATTTTATTTATCATCATCCTATACTGAGCTGAGGCCTGTGTGCATCTATTTCATTTTACAGAGGAGAGGAAGAGTGATTGAGATATTGGCCATCCCATCATATGTCTTTCCCCCGATCTGTTTGCAAAAATATGATGCCGTTTCAGGATGACAGAAAAAAGCATTTTCTATAAAGCGCTCATGGATCTTTTAATATCACATCTTCATCTCACCACCCACATTCCTCTGCTCCACCTATTCACCCAATCAATCCATCCCTCTCCATGGCTGCCAATGAAAATGGCTGCAAGCAAAGAGATGATGACAAGTGCCTGCCCGACGTGGCTATATCCGTTATCGAGCAATCACTCCAGAATTAGAGCAGACATCATGACAGATGCCAAGCCCACCACATATGAAGCCTGTCTATATGTATCTATCACAGAGAATGAGAGAAAAACTAAAAGAGAGAGACAGAGAGATAGGTGGGATATATGAGGGATGCTTGTTTTTCAGGCAGACGGGCAGAAAATGTTTAGCAAATGTCATTCAGTTAGCAGACAGAATTTCGTCAACTAGGAGTTAATAAGCAAAAAATGCAGACGCTAAAAGTGAACAGCATAGGATGGAGTAGACCACAATCCTTGCAAGAAATTCAAGAAATCTCATTAAAACAGATCGTGTGAATTAAAATTATGCAACAAGCCACGAGAGGCTATGTGTTACGGTGATTTATCACTTTTGTTCTTTTATTCATGGTAAAATCACATGGTCTTAAGTGCTTAACAGCAAAGTGTAGCCTGATCTCACTGGAAATGCACAAAAACAGACAATATGTCACAATATTGACAAAAAATAAAATGTTACAGCATACACAGCTTTAAATAAGTAAAAATATTCATAACTCAACTATGTTATATTTGCATTATAAATATATTCACATAGCTACATTTGACTATTTTCTACTAATCCATTGCCAGAAACGATGTGGTTGACACTCCAACACAGTAGTTTGGGGTGCTGCACCTGAACACTGGTTACCACCCACAATAAAAAAAAAAAATTGTGACAATGCAGTGTGTAGCCACAACTTGACTCACAAAATCACATCAGAGGAGATGACAGGCAAAAGTATGACACTCTACTAGGGGTGTGCACGAATAGTCGAATATTCTATCTGCAATAAGTATTCGAAAATAAAAACACTATTCAAATTTCACTAAAATGTTGCTTTGCTGGCTGTAAATGCAGTAAATCCCTGATAAATCCTGAGCACGCAAACTTTGTCAAGTGAAAGTGAGTTATCACTAAAATGAGGAATCATGAAATACAAACACCGGAACGACATGACCAGTCGAATGAAGAAAATCAGCGGCACATCACTGCATTCACTACTGCAGGTAGGCACAGATGTACCCGAGCAAGCCGAGAAGACCAGTCAGTTTCTCTACAGCTGGCTTTATTTTCATTCGCTCTGTGTTAAATGCTTTTTCTGTACATTTTTTTTTGTGCACACAATGTTTAAAGGGGTCATATGATGTTGCTAAAAAGAACATTATTTTGTGTATTTGGTGTAATTAAATGTGTTTATGCGGTTTAAGGTTAAAAAAACACACTATTTTCCACATACT
>NW_015632036.1:1090140-1143921 GCF_001515625.1 Sinocyclocheilus rhinocerous
AAAAAATGCCCATCCCTACTCTCTACTTGTACCCGGAAAAAAATTAACTCGCCAATGTAGGAGTTTTTTGGATTCTGTACAAAAGACAAAGTGTTTGACACTCCAGGCTGCAGATTTTTTTTTTTTTACGTTTTTGTATAATTATGATTACAAACTCTCGCTACACTCGTATTTTGACTGTGATTCATTGGTAAATAAATAAATAACCAATTTTTACTGACAGTAATTTTTACTTTCTATAGATATAACAATAATATTATTGTGAATTCCTTTGGTCACAGTGATCATGCAGTGAAAAGATGGGACAATATAACAGCCCTAATATGCAATATGTATTTACTAACAAGTAAATAAATAAGTTTTATGGTTTTTGAGAAAGACAGAAACTTGCAACATTTATCACAGATGTGTGATTTTTAGTGTTGTACAGTTGCTCCAAACATGATTCATCCAAGCAGTATTTAGACATTAAGACTATCTACAGTATTTCATAAACAGAAGAAAACCCACCGACATTACAGACAGATGTTCAGGAGTTGAATCCCCACCCTCTAAGCCCAAATAGGTGTGTTTACAGGCACATCATCTTAATTCAACCCTTTCGTTCAACATGAAATTACGGTCTTGCTTCATTTGTATCATGGTCACAGGGCTTGTTGTGTCTCAAGAGGACAAACAAGCACAAATTCAAACTGCTTTCTCCCCCCACCCATTTTAAAAAGCAAGCAATCATCTCTCCTCCTGCAGTAATGCGTCTCGCCCTTGTGTACTTCAGTGGTGATATGACATTGTGCTGGCCTACCTTTGATAAGCCTATGAGATGGAATCAAAGCAAGAAACCTTCTGCTCTGTGTCCACCAATGAATATTAGAGAGAAAATTAGATGTGATAGTGGAAGTACGCAAAAGAGTGAAAGCTTGAAAGAGAAAAAGAGAGGGGGAGAGACAGAAAGAGAGAGAAAGAGAAACAAAGAAAGGTGCTGAATGAAGATGGAAGGGCAGAAAGAGGGAAGAAGAGACGGAGATGAAAGGGGAGAGAGACAATAAGATGAAGCAACTGTGACAGATGAGAGGTGCAGCAACAAAGAGCTGGTGTTTGAGCAAGCAGCTGATCAGTTAGCAACAAGCCACACAGACTGTGTCTTACATCTCACTGCCACGTCTCAGCCTGCAGATCTGGAGAAAACATTGAAATACAGCCTCACCCAGAAAAATGTCAGAAAAATAAGAGTCAGTAGTTTAATATGGTTAATGCAGCAGTGATCTGGCCATATGCAGTCAGAGCTAGATGCAAGTAAGCGATTGCATATGTAACGGCTGAAACTGCAGGTTGCCGCCATACTTTAGAATCAAAGCAGTTCAAAAGTTCAAGGCCACATTAATGGTGTTCAGCTCTAAAGGCAAAACCCAGGAAACAGTGAGCAGATCCGGATCAGAATTTGGCAACAGGCAAAGTAAGCAAACTGCCTGGTGCAAACCAGTCAACTAAATACACAATCAAGAAACTGTGAAGGATATTTAAACTAAATGCTGAGCAGTGATAATGGTTATATAAAATGTGTCCATTCACTTTTTGATTACTTATTTTCCTTGTTAGTAAGTGTTCGCACCCATGTTTGCGTGCTTTTTATTTAAAGAACTGAATCATACTTGAGTTAGGGTAAGATGCTCCCCGAGGTACCTTAAATTTTTTCTCTTGATCATAACCAGCACAAACCTCATCTCAACACATTTAATGACACTCTTCTTAATTTTGTCATTTAATTTGAACATCAACATCTGTAAGATTTAGTCAGTCAAAAAAAATATAGACTTTATTTTGAAGTGAAAAGATAAAAATTTAAATTCAGCCGTCATGTTCAGCCCTCCTCGTGTGAAGACAGACGAGGTAAAGCTCTCCGACTCTACCTGCATGACTCCAACGGGCAACGACACCAACAAGGCACAGTAGTATCTTTCCATATTTTACTTCCCCACCCCGTCAGGGTTGGGAGAGGTGGGGGTACTGGTCTCCTCATTTCCAAAAGCTGGAAATACCTCACATGCTCTTATAACCTCAACAACACTTCCTTTGAATTTTATGCCGTTAGGGCTGCACGATTAATCAAATGCGATTGTAATGCACATCTCGTCAGTAAAGCCAGGTATGTAATAAGTGGTAAATCTCCATCACCTGCTTTCAGACGGAGCAGCATTTACTACACAGAGCTGTATTTCTCTGACAAGCTATGCAAAAAAAATCAGGTCGCAGCTTGCATCAAATTCAAGTGGTGCTTACTTACAGAACAGCCATGGGCTCCTCACCCCCTACCTCCACTCTCTCCTAAGCGTCTACATCCCTTCCAGAAACCTGCGGTCGATTAACAAGCGGTGGCTCCAGGTCCCATTACAGAGAGGCACAAAATCGCTCTCCTGCTCTGCCAGTATGAAGCCTAAGGTCTCTTCCTCCTTCTCGACTTTCCTCTGTGGTATCGTCCTCTCTTCCCTCTCTTCCCCACTTCTCATCATTAGATGCAAATTATGCCACAGATATGATGTTTTCTACCCTAACACACAGCTATGATGTTTTCTACCCTAACTATCTGCCTAGACAATATCTGTCCTATTTCCTCCAGACCAGCACGTGCTACTCACTCAAACCCCTGGTTAACTAATGTCCTCTACGAGCATTGGACTAAACCCAGGGCAGTGAAGAGAAAATGGCACACAAGTTCACACTGCCAAAACTACATTCTTCCATAACAAGATCAACAGTGCATCAGACACTCACAAACTCTTCAAAATATTCAATGCTCTTTTTTGTCCCCCTGCACCACCTCCCACCACCCCTTTAACTGCTGAAAATTTTGCTAATTACTTCACAAACAAAACCACACCCTTACGAAACAAAACTATATGGTAATATACTGCAAAATATAATGCGATATATTACATAATACATTTCCATATATTGGAAACTAGTACTTATATTTTTCAATATACAGCAATATATGCATTGACAATATACAGTATCTCGCAGAAGTGAGTACACCCCTCACATTTTGGTAAATATTTTATTATATCTTTTCATGTGACAACACTGAAGAAATGACACTTTGCTACAATGTAAAGTAGTGAGTGTACAGCTTGTATAACAGTGTAAATTTGCTGTCTCCTCAAAATAACTCAACACACAGCCATTAATGTCTAAACCGCTGGCCACAAAAGTGAGTACACCCCTAAGTGAAAATGTCCAAACTGGGCCCAATTAGCCATTTTCTCTCCCAGGTGTCATGTGACTCATTAGTATTACCAGGTCTCAGGTGTGAATGGGGAGCAAGTGTGTTAAATTTGGTGTTATCGCTCCCACGCTCTCATACTGGTCACTGGAAGTTCAACATGGCACATCATGGCAAAGAACTCTCTGAGGATCTGAAAAAAATAATCGTTGCTCTACATAAAGATGGCGTAGGCTATAAGAAGATACCCTGAAGCTGAGCTGCAGCACGGTGGCCAAGACCATACAGCGGTTTAACAGGACAGGTTCCACTCAGAACAGGCCTCGCCATGGTCGACCAAAGAAGTTGAGTGCACGTGCTCAGCGTCATATCCAGAGGTTGTGTTTGGGAAATAGACGTATGAGTGCTGCCAGCATTGCTGCAGAGGTTAAAGGGAAAAATGCCCATCCCTACTCTCTACTTGTACCCGGAAAAAAATTAACTCGCCAATGTAGGAGTTTTTTGGATTCTGTACAAAAGACAAAGTGTTTGACACTCCAGGCTGCAGATTTTTTTTTTTTTACGTTTTTGTATAATTATGATTACAAACTCTCGCTACACTCGTATTTTGACTGTGATTCATTGGTAAATAAATAAATAACCAATTTTTACTGACAGTAATTTTTACTTTCTATAGATATAACAATAATATTATTGTGAATTCCTTTGGTCACAGTGATCATGCAGTGAAAAGATGGGACAATATAACAGCCCTAATATGCAATATGTATTTACTAACAAGTAAATAAATAAGTTTTATGGTTTTTGAGAAAGACAGAAACTTGCAACATTTATCACAGATGTGTGATTTTTAGTGTTGTACAGTTGCTCCAAACATGATTCATCCAAGCAGTATTTAGACATTAAGACTATCTACAGTATTTCATAAACAGAAGAAAACCCACCGACATTACAGACAGATGTTCAGGAGTTGAATCCCCACCCTCTAAGCCCAAATAGGTGTGTTTACAGGCACATCATCTTAATTCAACCCTTAAGTTCAACATGAAATTACGGTCTTGCTTCATTTGTATCATGGTCACAGGGCTTGTTGTGTCTCAAGAGGAAAAACAAGCACAAATTCAAACTGCTTTCTCCCCCCACCCATTTTAAAAAGCGAGCAATCATCTCTCCTCCTGCAGTAATGCGTCTCGCCCTTGTGTACTTCAGTGGTGATATGACATTGTGCTGGCCTACCTTTGATAAGCCTATGAGATGGAATCAAAGCAAGAAACCTTCTGCTCTGTGTCCACCAATGAATATTAGAGAGAAAATTAGATGTGATAGTGGAAGTACGCAAAAGAGTGAAAGCTTGAAAGAGAAAAAGAGAGGGGGAGAGACAGAAAGAGAGAGAAAGAGAAACAAAGAAAGGTGCTGAATGAAGATGGAAGGGCAGAAAGAGGGAAGAAGAGACGGAGATGAAAGGGGAGAGAGACAATAAGATGAAGCAACTGTGACAGATGAGAGGTGCAGCAACAAAGAGCTGGTGTTTGAGCAAGCAGCTGATCAGTTAGCAACAAGCCACACAGACTTACATCTCACTGCCACGTCTCAGCCTGCAGATCTGGAGAAAACATTGAAATACAGCCTCACCCAGAAAAATGTCAGAAAAATAAGAGTCAGTAGTTTAATATGGTTAATGCAGCAGTGATCTGGCCATATGCAGTCAGAGCTAGATGCAAGTAAGCGATTGCATATGTAACGGCTGAAACTGCAGGTTGCCGCCATACTTTAGAATCAAAGCAGTTCAAAAGTTCAAGGCCACATTAATGGTGTTCAGCTCTAAAGGCAAAACCCAGGAAACAGTGAGCAGATCCGGATCAGAATTTGGCAACAGGCAAAGTAAGCAAACTGCCTGGTGCAAACCAGTCAACTAAATACACAATCAAGAAACTGTGAAGGATATTTAAACTAAATGCTGAGCAGTGATAATGGTTATATAAAATGTGTCCATTCACTTTTTGATTACTTATTTTCCTTGTTAGTAAGTGTTCGCACCCATGTTTGCGTGCTTTTTATTTAAAGAACTGAATCATACTTGAGTTAGGGTAAGATGCTCCCCGAGGTACCTTAAATTTTTTCTCTTGATCATAACCAGCACAAACCTCATCTCAACACATTTAATGACACTCTTCTTAATTTTGTCATTTAATTTGAACATCAACATCTGTAAGATTTAGTCAGTCAAAAAAAATATAGACTTTATTTTGAAGTGAAAAGATAAAAATTAAAATTCAGCCGTCATGTTCAGCCCTCCTCGTGTGAAGACAGACGAGGTAAAGCTCTCCGACTCTACCTGCATGACTCCAACGGGCAACGACACCAACAAGGCACAGTAGTATCTTTCCATATTTTACTTCCCCACCCCGTCAGGGTTGGGAGAGGTGGGGGTACTGGTCTCCTCATTTCCAAAAGCTGGAAATACCTCACATGCTCTTAGAACTTTAACAATACTTCCTTTGAATTGCATGCCATTACAGTCACACTCCCTCTAAAAATCCACATTGTAGTTATTTAACGTCCTCCAGGTCAGCTGGGCAACTTTCTAGAAGAACTGGATATGCTGCTGTCCTCATTCGCTGAGGATGGCAGCCCTCTAGTACTTTTTGGTGACTTCAACATCCACCTTGAGAAGCCACATGCTGCTGACTTCCACTCTCTTTTAGCCTCTTTCGACCTTCGGCGACTCAACACCACAGGTGCCCATAAATCATGTAACCAACTCGATCACACGCAATTGTATCACAGATAACATCTTGGTCAAACCCTTGCATGTCTCAGATTATTTCCTTATTACTTTTAATCTACATCTACCTTAGTCCTCACCACCAACCCCTCTGCCAGTTTAGTTTAGATGAAGCCTAAGGTCTCTTCCTCCTTCTCGACTTTCCTCTGTGGTATCGTCCTCTCTTCCCACTCCTACACACTTCTCATCATTAGATGCAAATTATGCCACAGATATGATGTTTTCTACCCTAACACACAGCTATGATGTTTTCTACCCTAACTATCTGCCTAGACAATATCTGTCCTATTTCCTCCAGACCAGCACGTGCTACTCCCTCCAACACCTGGTTAACCGAAGTCCTCTGCGAGCATCGGACTAAACTCAGGGCAGCGGAGAGAAAATGCCGCAAATCAAAAGATTCAGCTGATTTCAGCAGGTATCAGTCACTGCTATCTTCATTTTCCACCAAAGTTCATGCTGCCAAAACTAGTCTCTAAACTTATCCTCTCCAGCCACCCTACCACCTGCCCTCTAGACCCAATCCCCTCACATCTCTTACAAGCCATTTCCCCTGCACTTCTGCCTTCACTCACACACATCATCAACACATCTCTTCTCACAGGCATTTTTCCCACCGCATTCAAGGAGGCTCAGGTAACCCCACTGCTTAAAATACCTACACTATACACCTCACTTGTTGAAAGATACAGGGCCAGTGTCTCTCCTCCCTTTTAGCAAAATCACTTGAACGCGTTGTGTTCAACCAAGTGTCCTGCTTCCTTTCACAGAACAACCTGCTGGACAACAACCAATCTGGATTGAAAAGCGGCCATTCAGCTGCTTTTTTATTAGGAGGCAGTTATGGCACTTTTCCACTGCATTTATGGCTCGCTTTGGCGCTTTTCCAATGCACGGCACAGCTCACTTTCTAGCGCTTTCCACTGTATGGTACGGCTCGGTACGGCTCGCTTAAATAGTACCACCTCATTTGAGGTTCCAAGCGAGCCGTACCGATACTAAAATGTGATGTGTTAACACTGCAGATCACTGAATGGTCAGAGAGAATCGTCACTACAGCTGTCATTGGATTTGTGACACGAGACACCAAACCCGCTATCAGCAACAGCCACCACAGTATCGTTCGCATGACTAAACGACTTGCTTTTTAAAAAAAAAAGAAGAAAAAAAAAAGAATGGCCCCTGTGTCATGTATTTGTATCTCCTTTTTAATTTTTGCATATATATTTTTTTTAACAAATGTTTCTATTTATTCCCCTTAATAACACATTGGCTGATGCATCATCTTTCTGGACATGCTAAACTTATATCTAAATATGTTACAATTTACATGCACATTGTTCTTGATTGGCATCTTCCCCCATCTTACCCTGGTTGGACTGAACTGAACTAACATTGTCATGACTCATGACAAAGGTTATTTTTATTAGACCTAAAGGGCCTAATAGACCTAAATTGGTCTATTAGGACCTAAATTGTTTATATTTAACCTGAGGAATTTAATAAGAAAATAAGCATTTAATGTAAATGCCTTTGGAATAATATTATTGAGACATGTAAGTTAATCTACCTCTTATTCTTTTTCTATTGTACACCACACACACACACACACAAACAGATACCTATTTGATAATCTATAATTCCCGTGTACAGCTGTGCTGTGTTTATCTTGGTTGCATATTACTCCTGTGCTAAGAGAAATTAAAATCTTTGGACAAAGCTGATCAGACCCTTTGTTTTGACTGACACCCCTTGAGGAAGGCTAGATATCAGAACTCACCTAATACAGTCCTTTCACTCATCAAAACTAGTCTCTAAACTTATCCTCTCCAGCCACCCTACCACCTGCCCTCTAGACCCAATCCCCTCACATCTCTTACAAGCCATTTCCCCTGCACTTCTGCCTTCACTCACACACATCATCAACACATCTCTTCTCACAGGCATTTTTCCCACCGCATTCAAGGAGGCTCAGGTAACCCCACTGCTTAAAATACCTACACTATACACCTCACTTGTTGAAAGATACAGGGCCAGTGTCTCTCCTCCCTTTTAGCAAAATCACTTGAACGCGTTGTGTTCAACCAAGTGTCCTGCTTCCTTTCACAGAACAACCTGCTGGACAACAACCAATCTGGATTGAAAAGCGGCCATTCAGCTGCTTTTTTATTAGGAGGCTCAGACCCTTTGTTTTGACTGACACCCCTTGAGGAAGGCTAGATATCAGAACTCACCTAATACAGTCCTTTCAGTCATACTCCAAAACAATGGTCCTTTGAGCCAGGTCTGGCATTTCTCCTAGACAAAGAATTGATCAGTAGCAACATGCAACAAGAAGAAGCATCTGCACAGATTGTAAGACCCAAAAGTCAGGTCCATCCCTCCTGCCTACCTTAAAGACTTTGACCTCAGTACTGTATGTCAAAGACAAGTCAGTCAGCCAGTATTGCCTCACACAACACAGCGTGCACAAGGGCTTGGAGATGCTGCAGAGAACATCCCTTCACCTTATTCAAGAGTATCGAGTCCTATAAGTCAAGGTCAATGGGACACATTGGATGAATGGCCTACGAGAAGGAACATCCCTTTCAGAATGTGGATGACACTAAACTGCAGCAACTTTGTCCCAGTTACACCCCAGTATAGCCTATTCACCATCCTCAGCCTTCTCCATATCACTGGTCGTGGAAAGTACACCAGCCTGCTCTTTTACCACAGACATCCTTCACTACACAGGTAGGCCACCCATACATCATGAAACCAGACAGCCTGCACAACAGCACCATCAGTGAGGCCAAGCCAACTCTTCCCTATTACGACTAGGGGCTCCTCAGTCAGTTTGAATCAGGGGACTGTTTATCAAAATCTGCCCAACCCAGCAGAGGAAAGAACAGTAGATCCTCAAAGTGACTCTAACATGCTGGACATTTTGGGAAAGATGATGGGTGAACTCCAAATCATAAAAGATCAGATTCTGGCTGCCGCACCTTCTAGATCAAAGATGAATCCAGCCCAGTGGGATGAGTGTAACTACCCAAGTCCCTCTCCTTTGCGGCATCCTGAGGAATCCAGTTCCACTTTTTATCAGAGAAGAACTGTCCAGATACTCCTGCCTCTCATCAGTATTTAAGAACGTTGTATGAGCCTCCAAGAGAGACCTTTGCTTATCCTGAACAGGTGCATTATCCATCCAAGCAGTCCACTGGGCCGAAGCCAGCTCATAGAGCTCCTCTTGGCCCACCTGGTGGTCCGGCCGCCATAAATACAAGGCTTGGATGGACCCTGTAGGGACCAGTCAGGCTCCTGGAGACTCAGTTACAGCCACAACAGTGTCTTTTCTTGTCCCTTACCCCCGCTGAAATGAAAATCAAATGAGATGTTCAGAAGTTATGGCAGCTTAATGTTCTGCCTTTCCGATGTGAGAAGCAGGTTAAAAGATCCAGGGAGGATCGGGAGGCCGTTAACCTTATAGACACCAGGATGACTCACGTGGAGGTAAATGGGATATTACGCTATGCAACACCATTGCTGCGTAGAAAGGATTCCCCCTTTTTCCATGCTCCGAAGGAGGTGGTGATGCCAAGTCTCAGGTATATGGAGCAATGGCTGATTTGAACTCCGGAGAAAGCAGTTGTATACAACATCGAGATAGAGAAGCTGGAACTGAATTTTGCTGCTTCTAAACTCCCTACAGATGAAGGCACTGTAACAGGGGAGTCTTGGTATATCTCGCACCATTTGGTCAGCCATAATTGCAAGGACCATATTGTGTTTAACTGAATCTGAATGATTCTCTGTTGACCTCTTACCTGAGAACAAGCCTCTCCTGCTCTTTCTCTGGCGCAGCATGAGACAAGACAAACCACCTGACATCTATGAATGGCAAGTACTGCCATACAGAACCATGTGCAGTCTGTGCTGTGCAACCTTCGCCCTTCAAAGACACATCTCGTTGCACAGCACACCGGATGAGGATGTGAGCCATTCCGTGGAGAGATGCTTCTATGTAGATAACTGTCTACAGAGCATACCAACTTCTCAAGAGACACAGAATTTACTGGACAAACTTTGTAAGCTGCTAGCATCTGGAGGGTTCGACATCTGTCAATGGGCCAGCAACGTGCAAGAGGTTGACAGTCACTTGCCACCAGATCTTTTAAGTTAGAGATGTGGCTTTCACATGATAAAGTAGATCCACGTGAATCCACCTTGGGACTGAGCTGGCACTGTGAGATAGACAACCTAGGATTCAAGCACAGACCTGTTAATTACAGTGCTCTGACAACGCAGAACATATATCATGTGTTAGCAAGTCAATATGACCCCCTTGATGTCATTCTTCCCTTTACCACTTGTGCACAAATGATTGTTCAGCAATTGGGATGACCCACAACTTCCTGAGGATCTTCAAAGGGCATGGAAGGTGTGGGAAGCTGAGCTTCAGTATTTACCCCATGTAGTACTCCCTAGATGCTACACACCATCAAGCATGGACCACCCAGTGGTCACTCATGAGATCCACACCTTCACTGATGCTTCAGAGAAAGCATTCGGGGCAGTAGCTTACCTTCGCTCTGAAGATCATAGTGGGAGAATACACCTTTCCATTCTCCTGGCCCGATCCCGTGTTACCCCACGTAAGCAGTGCTCAATACCTAGACTTGAGTTGTGTGCCGCTCTTATAGGAGCACAGTTTGCCAAGCTTGTAGGAAATGAGCTTACCTTGAAGGTCCAGAAGGTCACTTTCTGGACAGATTCAACAACTATCCTCCACTGGTGACATTCAGAATCCTGCTGCTTCAAGGTATTTGTGGGTAGCAGGGTAGCGGAGATTCATGAATTAACAGACCTTAAGGCATGGCACTTCATCGACTCTGCCAGGAACCCTGAGGATGATCTTACTCGTGGCAAGAGTCTGAAGGACCTTACTGAATGGAATCGGTGTACCCAGGAACCAGAATTCCTCCTCCAACCTCAGAGTAACTGGCCATCACCCCCAGCCATGCACGGCCTAAAGTCTGAGAATACTGAGGAGTTAAAATGAGGTATCTTTTGTGGTATGATTAACTCAGCACCACAGACTGCAGATGACAGTAAATTTAGCTGGGAAAACTTGGTTGAGGCGGAGGCACAGGAGCTACATGGGGCGGCAGAACAGAGTGGTTCTCCTCCAGCCAGTACTTACCAAGAGGCAGAGCTGATTGCACTGAGAAAGGCCCAAATAGACAGTTTTCCCAAGGACTATCAGCTGTTAAAGAGTAGTAAGCCTGTTCGCTCTTACAGCCAACTACTGGTTCTCTCCAGAGTTTGCCAAAGCCAGTGATCTAATCCGAGTTAGAGGACAATTAAGATGGATATCAGGCCTCGATCCAAGTGCAGTACACTATTGTATTGGATCCCAGTCACCCCAACACCCATTTACTCATCAAAGATTATGATACTCACCTTTGCCATCCAGGACCGGAACGAGTACTTGCGGAGTTACGCCAGAGGATGTGGATCTTAAAATCTCCCTCCCCCTCGACTTCGGTTGTTCAAACCTGCTTTCCATTCAACCGGAATGGATTGGGAATGGAATGGATTGTTTCAGACCCTTCTTGGTCAAGGTGGACAGAGAAGAGATGGGGCCTTTTATTCAAATACCTGACCACTCAGGCTGTGCACCTCAAGGTCCTGACATCGTGGTACTACGACTGTTCATAGGTCGACGTGGGAAACCCACAGAGTTATACTCAGACCAAGGCACCAACATCCGAGGACAGAACAGAACTTAAAGAGACCTTTCATCAGCTCAGTCAGGATCTACAGCAGCAGCTAGCTAAGCAACAGATTAGCTTTCATTTCAATCCTCCCCTTGCTCCACACTTTGGAGTGGGAACGAGAGATTCGTTCAGCTAAGGCTGCACTTCACATCACCCTATCAGAAACAGTGCCTGAAGAAGTTCTTTAAACTGTCCTCATAGAAATTGTAGCGTCTGCATAGAATCACGCATGATCTTTGGGTTTTATGGTTTAAGAAGACCCTTTTAGCTTTTGACATTTGCATATAAATTACAGTCCTGGTCCCAGACGTCACACTTACATGGGTACTAAATGTCAAATGGTTGCCCCCCACTCTCAAAGAGATGCTAAACAGTTTCACCACTCGCACCTTCATGTGGGGCGGACATCCGGTCACCCCAAATTGCCTTCTGATGGGGTGGCCAGATGGTTCCCTTCCCCAAGTCATCTAACCAGTGTCCGAACTCCTGGGAAGACAGAGATGGAGGCATTCACAAGGGTTGGCTTACAGATTCTGGATGGCCTTCATAAAGCACTACTTACCAGGATTGCAAACCAATGGGAAGTGGCAGAATCCATCAGCAGACATCAAACCCGGAAGAGTTGTCATGCTGGTTGACCCCCAGATGCCTCACTCATTCTGGCAGAGCGGGAGAGTGGTGAATGTCTTCCCTGGGTCTGATGATCGTGTACGAACGGCCGAGGTACAGATAAAGGACAGAGTCTACACAAGGCCCATAGCTCGCCTAGTTGTACTGTCAGAGATCCCTGACGAAGTGGATGACATTCCTACCAGTGACTGAGACTGTATAATGTCAGCCTTTCAACAGAGCAAATTTGGACCCAAATTTGGGGGCGGCAGTGTTAGAAAGGCCAGGTCTGTGCGCATGCGCTACCTTTAACCTGTCAGCATGCACAGAAAGATGAACTGTTTAAATGGCAATTATCACTAACTTGATAAACAGATAACTTACTTTTGTTCATTGATGCACACTTCAACACACATAGTCTTTGCACTTTCCTGCTGAGTCACTCACGCGAGTGAGTTTTAAAAACAAATGTTTGATTTTGTATGCTCCTGTATGTTACTGTCATATTACTAACTTAATCGCTCTTTATTTGAAGTTCATGTTCATGCTTATGTGCAGTTTATGTAAATTACCTCATAAGCGGTTTTGAGTATGAAAGCGTGTGCCATTTCTAAACACTAGGTGGTAGTGTTGTTATAATAATATAAGAGTTTGGTTCTTATTATATAATAATATAATAGTTTGGCTCTTATTATATAATAATATAATAGTTTGGTTCTTTTATAATATTTAAAGCTGCAGTCCGTAAATTTTGCCTCTTTGTCGCCATCTCTTTTTGAAAACCTGCAATTGCAGCCATTTGCAGAATTATCTTCCTTGCGTGGGTCGGCACGGCTCCAGCGCGGATGAATCTAATGTGTGGCTGTTAGTCACCGCACCGGTGTGGATACTGAACTTTGTATTCACAGATTCTACATCTTGAAAGTATGACCCAAATAACAGTTTTCCGTGGAGAATGTCATCTGAACAAGTAAGTAACAACTGCCATATTTGTTCTGATAAACTGAGGAAAAAAGCATTACAATAAATTGCGCTATCAATGGTGATTAAATCTAATGATCGGTTAGCTCATATCACATCAAACCATGCCAATTATTATTATTGTTATTTTTGTTCTCAAATTCAATCTGCCATTTATTCCAGCTGCTGTGAGAAAAGGCTATGAACGATCCGTCACCTGCAGCATCCTCAAGTGAGATACAGCATACTAGCCGCGACAACTTTATGTTTTCAGATGTGATGTAATGACGCAGCGCCATGCTCGAATTTCCCGCGAAAACCTACCCGTACCACTCAAATTAGAAAACTTTTTTACAAGCTTACCGTTGTGAATCGAACTAAAGTAAGCCGATAGTTTTGAACACTGGCTGGTTATGTACTTGCTCAAAAATTGATTTTGGATCATTTTTAAACAAAAAAGTTACGGACTGCAGCTTTAACCTGAGAATTTAATAAGAAACAAAGCATTTCATGAAAATGTCTTTGGAATAATATTATTGAGACATGTAAGTTAATCTACCTCTCCTTCTTTTTCTATTGTAGACCACACACACACAAACAAACACCTATTCGATAAACTGTAATGCCCGTGTGCAGCTATGGACGAAGCTAATCAGACCCTTTGTTTTGAATGACACCCCTTGAGGAAGGCTAGATATCAGACCTCACCTAATACAGTCCTTTCACTCCAAAACAATATACCACAATACTGCAAATAAAAACAAAGAACATTTTCAGTAAGATATTAAGATTCAAGAGACTCAGTTGAACATAAACTGATCATTAAAATACATTATTTACTGAGACAATTTTCAGAAAACTAAACTGAAAAAATGCACTCAGTACTGGTGACAGGTTAGCATGTTGTTAGCCTAATCTCAAACATAATTGTGTTTATTTTGTATTTTGTTGGGTAAACTATCAACACTAATATTATGTAGATTATAATGGCTACAAATCATAGATGAAAAATCAAGGCAGGCTTTGTCTAGATGTGCATGAATTAGACAAATCTGGTATAGAACACCACAGTTCTAGAAAAGAAAAAGAAAGAAAGAAAGAAAGAAAGAAAGACTCAGTGAAGCATTAGGCTGTTTACAGCTGAATCAGTGCATAATGGGTGTGCTGTACATTGGAACTGTCGACTCTTATTTCCAGCGTACACTAATGGTTGTCAGGATCTGTTTATTAACAACCAAATGCCCATGCTGAAAATCTTTGAAATCTATTTCATGCATCGTCCAACCGGATTATTTATTAGCTTTTCCACTTTCTTATCATCAGTCTTGATCAATACCTGATTGGTCTAGCAGGGAGGTGAGGTAAGGATGCATTACCTGATTGGCCTAAAAATTGCCTAGCAACCTCTGAAATAGAACGAAATTATTCTCGCTCACTCTTAATGACTCTAGAGCCGACGGCTGTATTCAGATCCTTGGATTTGTGTGTTCATTGTCATGTGATTTTGTCTCCGATAAAGGCTGTTGCTGGATATGGTGCATTTCACACATCTCTAGTTGTTACCAACTAAATTCAGCAGTCTATCATGCAAATACGCACAAATACGACCATGCGCCCACTCACCTACCAGCAGACTCACTAATACACATAATGATCCTACTTCACATCAGACTTTTTATGTTCAAACTCTAGATGACATTTAAATAGAGAAACTGTAAAAACACAGATAAGACTGACACATTGGAAAGAGTCTGAACATTTTCGCTCTCTCTCTCTGTTGTGCACACACACACACATTGATTAATAGGTTGTGACTTCTGTAATACTGTGTATATAGGCATGTCAAATGAGAGGAGATGGTGATGCTAATCTTTCACACTGATTTAAGAAGCTGGCACCCCGGAGAGTTTTTTTCTCCCTCCTTTTTTTTTTTCAGAATGAATGAAATACTACTCCAGCCAGATTCAAACAACTTACAATTGTGCTTTACATTTATAGTTTATTACCAAAAGCATTTATTGTGGCACTGAGGTATTGTGAATACCACTGAGGTCATTGGACCTCTGAAAGCAGCCAAACAAAATCATGAAACAAAATCTTCTTTTTCATAAAATGATTTCTCTTTCAAGTTCTCTAAATTTAGCTTTACAGTTTAACTTCACAGTTAACATACAATAATTCTGTTTTGAAAAATAATTTTAAAATGAGCAGTAAAACCTGTATCATTTGCATAATATTCTAATCCACTAGCACCTTTTAGTCACCCTGCAGTGCTAATGCTACAATTACCAATCTGTCGATGATTAGAAACATTTAATCAGTTATCTGTATACCTTGTACACAATGGGGTCCCAAACTCTGAGATGGGGGGGGGAGGAGTTTGGCTTTTCGGTATGTGGGTGCTAAATGCAACCTCCAGAAATTAGAAAATGTGGCAAAATTGTTTTAGGCATATTTATTCATTCAGTTAAACCTGTTTTCCAAAATGATTTTACTTTATATGCCAGAGCCTTATCTGTACAGAACCTACAACGCCCACTGAGGTTCCACTAAAAACAAAGAAAATCTGGGATTTTCAATAGAAAATTTTAGGATTATGGAAAATTGACAAAAAAAAAAGTTACTACATAATAATAAAAGATTCTGCATTATTTCTGTTAATGATTCAAGATCCAAAGTTTTTACACTTGTGGCATTCATGTCAGCTCAAGTGAAGTGACATGTGACGTGTGGCCAAGTATGGTGACCCATACTCGGAATTAGTGCTCTGCATTTATCCCATCCAAAGTGCACACACACAGCAGTGAACACACACACACCGTGAACACACACCCGGAGCAGTCATTAAAGTATGTCATTAAAGTAAATACTAAATACTAAGACAAACACTAAATACTAAGACATTCTCAAATTCACAATAATAATAACTTAAAGTAATTCATATTATCTCCAGTTTTTGTAACAACTGCACTGCATGCAAGCAAATTTACAATACCAAAAATAATGTTTTGTAAATAATATAAATTTAGGAATTAAATCAAAATCAGCTCTTTTGTGAAAAACCATCACTTTCATCAGTGTAAATATCACTGAGAAAAAATCAAAGCAGATTCATTTGTTTTGATGGCTTCTCTGTCCCAAAGCCAAGTGTATACACATCCAGGAAGTAAGATCAGGCAAGCTGGTAACCAGCTGCAGCTTTTTTTTCCTCCGAGAGCCCTGAGACACAGAGGGAGGATGTCCATTTTGACTAAAACTAAGGCAGTAGGAGGTATGGGGTGTGAATACGCTTTCACATGCTCCGATCCTGAGCTCTGTCTGGACAGATAAGCTGCTTTACTGGCACTGAATCACAGCAATAAATAGTGTAGGAAACTTTTGTATTCAATAAATATTGATGCTGCAAACATGGTATTTAAATAAATGATTCATGTGATTTAAGTGATGCCAGCTGGGAATAGATGGGGCACTGTAATGACACAGCTATCTACTAAGTGGTCTTGACCACTGCCTCTTAAAGGTTAATTCACTCAAAAATTCAATTCAGTAATCATTTATTTATCATCACGTTGTTCCAAGCCTGTATGACTTTAAGAAGATATTTTATAAAGAAAGTGTTTGTTTTTTTTCATTTAAAGGGGTCATATGATGCTTTTTTAAAGATCATTATTTTGTGTATTTGGTGTAACAGAATATGTTGGACATGCTTTAATGTTCAAAAAACACATTCTTTTTCAAATACTGTACATTATTGTAGGTCCTCTATGCCCCGCCTCTCTCAAACGCTTCATTTTCTACAAAGTCCCTCCTTCCGCAAGGGGGTTGAGCAATGAGGGTGAATAAATGATGACAAAATTTTCATTTTTGAGTGAAAGTCATTATAGTTTGCCTGCTGTCTACAAACATAAAATTGTGCATCCATATGTGCCAGAGGGTTCATAATAGGGTTGGGCCGATAGACGATGCCATCGTCCATCGCCGATGGCTGACAGCCATCATGATGTTAAGCTGACATCGTGATTCCCCCCACCCCCTCTCCCTCTCTCTCTCCCCCAATCCGGCCCACCCCAGTTCCGTGTTCGGAAAGGAAATGAAGTGTACTACGGAAACCCTAAAGGGAATAAATAGCCTACAAGATGGGAGGATAATTATATCGTCCTTTTTCTCGCAATTATATCGTTGAGTAAGTATAGGCGACTGTATATACATTGCGGGCATCAGGGAGCCGCTATTGAAACCGCTTTCGATTGTGTGCTCTCATTTTACTTTCACTTTTGAGATTCGCGATCACAAGGACTCTACGTATACTATGGAGCGGCAGTACTTACCACACATTTGACAAGATTAGATGTTTGTCATTGGTGCTAAGGATCTGCAAATAAATCGCCATCGTCCTATCAGACATTTCTCCTTAATCGGTATATGTGGTAAGTGAACTTTCATGTACTGCAATGCAACAGGCTACCGCTAGCAAGCGGCTAACCTTTTAGTGGCACCGTATAACGCGTTATTTGTTTCACGCTTCGGGCACACCCCTAAATAGCCAGGGCAATTTTTTATCTAACTCCGACTGGATTCGTCTGAAAGAAGAAAACCATATACACCTAGGATGCCTCGGGGGTGAGTAAAACACAGCCTAATTTTCATTTTTGGGTGAACAAACATTACTGGATGAATCAGCGTTCTTGAACGAATCTCTTGTATGATTCAAAGACAAATACATTTTAACAGCTCCTTTTCGCCACCTACTGGCGTAACAATGTAATCGATAAATCTTCATTTGAAGTGTCAAATTACGTTCAAAAGGTGATTTACTCTATTTTAATTGCTACCATACACACCGTACACACAGTTTATATCTGAACTATACACTTTTATCCCAGTACTTCTGTGATTTGAATGTTTGTAACAGAAATAATGATACTGTGTGGCTGAAAAGACTGTGAAGTCGTTTCATTCATGACAGACAGCTGCTCCCTTTAGGTCAACGGCAGCGTGAACGCAGATTCAAATGTTCAAATCACACTGGTGTGATCGTATGCTGCACGGACGAACCTAGTGATCACAACATTGATTGCACACGTCAAAGCTGTCCGGGGAGAGGGCTCAGAGCTCGGTAATTCCTCCCGAACCCGGGGTACCCCCCCTGTCCGGGGAGAGGGGTCCGAGCTCGGCATTTAGCCCGGACCCAGAGCGCAATGTCAAATGTTGGACAAATGTTCAAATGTTCAAATCACACTGGTGTGATTGTACTCTGCACTGACGAACCAACAAGTGATGACAACATTGATCGCACACGTTTGAGGAATGAAACAGACGAATCATTGTAATTTAGGAATAGAATCACGTTGGTGTTTGAATCGTGTTTGCGATCTTTAACAATCTATTAAATTAAAGTGCTTTGTCATGTTGGTGGTGACACCTCTCTTGCAACATGTTTAGCTATCACAGACATTATACTCAGCTTTTTTGGCTTCTGATCGCAAATGTAGCCAAACTTTGGAGCGCTTATATTAGCGAGCAAGGTCCTGGCAGATCGCTAGGTCCGGTCCTCACAGATGAAGAAAAAAAAAGCGCATAGGAATCGATAGGTGGAACCGAAATTTTAATTTGACAGCAAGTATCCGATTCCTGACCTTAGGTATCCGATTCTGGAATCGGAATAGATTTTCGATTCCCAACCCTACTCGCCATGCTACCAAAAGCTTCATTACCTTCCCCTGCAACTGGTTCATTCTCACACTGCTTCAAACGCATGGACCATGGCCCTCTGACCAGAGAGAGAGAGAACGAGAGAGAAAGTGGTGAGGCAAACAGACTACACGGCAAGGTCACCTCATTACAACCCATTTGTTCCAGCTGTCATTAAAAATCACACACAGCGTCACTCAGAGCAGCAACGAGAGAGGAGGGGAAAAAGAGAGAGCGGTGTAGTTGAAAATGACACCTATCAGATATACTACATAACACCCACCTACCCACACCCACGTCCACACACACACATATATACCACGAAATGCATTAATCACTGAACCCCTTCATGACCTTGCGGCTCACAAACACGTCCCACCTCAGCCTCCATAACACACGCCTCCCTCCATTTTGGCCTTCTCTCCTTTCAGCTGCTACTCCTTAATAATGAGCAACTGTAATATTGGGAGAAGAAATTTTAATAATGTTATCATATATGGCACAGTGATAAGTCTAGCTGGAGGGAGAGAGGGAGAGACGGCTTTGGAGAGCTCTGCATGGTTAGTCATTAGTTGGACTGAAGTTTGAAAATGGCCACCCCAGAGCTTAATTTCCCCTTTGGTTTCTCAGGAGAGATAAAAGCTCAGTGGCAACCCACAGCATTGCAGAGCAGATGCGATAGTTTTATTAATAAAGAAAGACCTGGTTAAAACAAAGAACTTCTAACTCTGAGCTCTCGCTGCTTTTTAATATGCCGGGAAAGGAAAGGAAGACAATTGAGTTTGGAAACCCCGGCTGTGCTTGGGAAGTACTGTTGAAATAGCACTAGCTCTACCAGATCGTTTGATATGTAGTGAGTATTTATGATTTTTTAACCTAAATCACAGCAGAGTCCATCTATGAGGGACGTGAGTTGTCAAACATACACAACTCTCAGCCAATCATAGCGTTGGGTGTTTACTTCAGAGTCTACAATCTGCCACACCTACTCAAACAGAGCGTTCTGAACAGAGGGGGTCAAAAGAGGACAGAAAATAGCCTATTACTACTAAATTATTATGATGTATTATAATGTAAAAATCTTGTTAACATTATAAGTAGACCTCAAAAAACAGTACAAAATTTTTAAAAAAAGTTAATTCATGACCCCTTTAATTATTAACCTAGTGATTTAATATATAGGGGTCATGAACTGAGAAATCAAAATTCCCTTGATCTTTTGACATATAGGAGGTCATTGTACTATAAAAACATCCTGTAAGTTTCAGAATTCAAAACTTTCTCGTTAGTCTAACCCCACCTCCGCAGAGCAAGATCAACGCCTGCTTCTATATCCCTGCCTGTTTAGCCCCGCCCACCGATTCGCACATGTAGTAGATGAATAACGAGAGAGGCAAACGCAGGTCTACACAGAAACCAAACGATAAAGATGCTCTGAAGACAACAAGATGCTGTGCAATCTATTAGGGACGTGAGCTGTCAAACATACACAACTGTCAGCCAATCATAGCGTTGGGTGTTTACTTCAGAGTCTACAATCTGCCACACCTACTCAAACAGAGCGTTCTGAACAGAGGGGGTCAAAAGAGGACAGAAAATAGCCTATTACTACTAAATTATTATGATGTATTATAATGTAAAAATCTTGTTAACATTATAAGTAGACCTCAAAAAACAGTACAAAATTTTTAAAAAAAGTTAATTCATGACCCCTTTAATTATTAACCTAGTAATTATTAGGTTTATTCAAATGTTTTGATATAGATAAGAGACTGAGTTAATTTCAAACTAAATTACATCAATTAGCACAAAGGAGGAGACAGTTACTTTAGCATTTTTTTAAATAAATACTTACAATCAACAAGGATGCATTAAATTGATCAAATGTGTCAGTAAAGATTTTGATATTGTTATACAGGATTAATAAATAAATGCATTAAAAAAATCCTAAAATAAATGCACCACGGCTGCCACAAATACATTAAAGAGCAGGTCATATGGTATCTTAAAGTGTCCTAATATTGTGTTGGAGTCCCCTACAACAGGTTTAATGCATCTAAGGTCAGAAAACATTGTAATTTTCTCAGAATATACATTTAATTTTAGAATAATTTTTCAATGATTTCGAAACGATTCGTTCGAAGCAGTTCTGAGCTTAAGAACTGTAAACCCCTCCCTTCCATAAGCCTACTCTGCTCTGATTGGTCAGCTGGCCAAGTCTGTTGTGATTGGTCTTTACGTATACAATGCGTGTCAGAAACGAAACTGATTTTTTGCTCCGGAGGGTTACTTGTAAACAAAGATGCTATAAGGTTACAAAAATGGCATCGATATTACCTTATCAATTCGAGCCCGAGTCTGGGGATGATACCGATGCAGTTGCTCAACCGGAAACTCTATCGCAAGCACAACTTGATCAGGACGTTTCTCAGTGGTAAGTTTAAACTTTGCATGTCGTACTTTACGTGATATGACAGCAGTTTTATTGCATTCGTTATTATTATTATTAACTTATTTGAGGTGCAAGTGTGGCAACTGTGTTAGTATGCTGAGTGAGGCTGAAAAACACAGCGTCTTCTCGAAATGATGTAAACACACTAACTAGCGGAAGTGTTTGTGCGTGTGGGAACTGTGTTAGTATGCCCAGTGAGGCTGAAAACACAGCGTCTTCTCGAAATGATGTAAACGCACTAACTAGCAGAAGTGTTTGTGGGAAGGTCAGAGTGTTCGTATTTCGCGGGCAGGTGGGGATTACGTAAATGTGTTACCTTGTGACATATATAGGTAACAGGCAGAAGATTCTAAAATATGACGACTCGTTAAGGCGGTTCAGAGTCGACTCTTTCTTTTGAGAGACAATATCTTTATTTTTCATGCACTTTTTTGATTAATGTTGCAGACTGTTTACACTGAAGGATATCTACGTTTCAAACTGCAAAAAATATATTTTTTGAAAACCCATATGACCTGCTCTTTAAGCAGCACAACTTTTCACCATTGATAATAAATGAGAAATGAGATATGAAAAAAAAAAGTCTCTTTATATCACCAAATCAGCATATTAGGATGATTTCTGAAGAATCATGTGACACTGAAGACTGGAGTAACGGCTACTGAAAATTCCGCTTTGCCGGCTCAGGATTAAATTATATTTTAAAACATTACAATTAAATCGAAATTTGTTATTTTAAATTGTAATAATATTTCACAATATTACTGTTTTTACTATATTTTTTTATTAAATAAATGCAGCTAATGGTGCCTATAGAGACTTCTTTCAAAAACATAAAGAAATTATTACCACTCAGTTCAGACTTTTCCTCCATCAATCAAAATCTCAGTACATCCACACTTCTTCATCCTTGTAAGCACTGCATAGCACTATCAGCTAGAACTCAGGTCAAATACCTATCTTTTCATCACAAGTTTCAAACTCTCCCCTGTCTACCATTATTAAAAAAAAGTAGTCTCCCAAAACTTACGCCATTGGTTCAACGTCTAATCGGGCTGCAGAAACAAACCAATTGCAATTCTGTTCGGTACTTCTCATGGCACAGAAATGAGTACCTTTTATGCATTTGGTGACATAGTTTGTTGAAACTCCAAATGTAAGTTGCACAACAACATAACACAGACTGCATACAGTCTTGTTTAAAAAGATTCACTTTCACTGTCTGTGCATCAAGTGCTGAGAAGTTTGTTTAAAGGTGTCAAGTGTCAAGAACAATTCAGGTTCAAAACGTATATTTTCTATGTCTGATGAGGAGAGGATGATTCACATCGTCAAGATGCAAAGACTGGGGTTAAAAAGCCCTTTTATAGAGGTTGTGGGTGGCTGAGAGTTTATGATTCAGGATTTACAATAAGCGTATGCACTTAAAGCTTAAGTACAGTATAAGCACGTGCTTAAAAGAGATGTAAAAGACATTGAGAATCGATGCTTTAAGGGCTTGATAAATGTCAGTCTCAGGAACATTCAAAACACTAAAGAATATTATGTATTCCACAAGAAATATTTCTGATGAGGGACTGAAAAGGTGAGGGGCTTGATCACTGCTGATCAGTTTGAATATGTTCAGATATGGTTCATTGACTAATTGGAGAACTTTTGCTGTGTTATGTCAAATAAGTTTTACTTTATGCAGCTTTTAATATGTTTGGCTGGGAAGCAGAAAAGATTTTCTTTCTTACTTCGTATTTTGTCTTCTTTTCCAGTACAAATATCTAAACATCCTTACATCAAGCAACATTTACTTGAGATGCAAAATGACATTAAGTCTTGTTTCCTGAAAAGAGTATCAAAATTAACTGTGTTTAAGCTTAAAACAAGAAATATATCTGCCAATGGGGTTACAAAAATAAATTTGTTTTCAATTTGAACTAACTTTTACATTCAAACTCACTTAATTTGATAAATCTTTCAGAAAATAAGATATAAAATCTTCAAGAAAATTTATCTTGATTTAAGAATGTTTAAATATTCTTAGTGGGAAAACAAGGCAGAAATACGGAAGAAGGAAATCACTTTTTGTAGTGTTTATCTGTTCAACCTTTTACATATTTTAGTCAATAATGAAATAGTAGTCTGGGTTATATCATGGCTAGCTGATTCTTTATAATTCATAATAGTGCAAATGAATCTTATGATATAACAATCTAGATGAACATCTAGATGAAATCAGATATTTAAAAAAAAAAAAAAAGCTCTTAACCTTTACTTGGGAATGGTCTAAATAAACCCAAGGTTTATTTCAATAAGTTCCCATGACTGCCTGTTTGGGGAAAAAAATCCTGGGGAAAAAATAACTTTCATGTCACAAAAACTGGCAAGTTCAAACACAATGAACTTTGTCTATGTCTGTAAAGTACTTTATTACTACATCAATGTTATTAAAACTTATTATAACTTACTAAAATTAAGAATTAATTATGATTATTTTACAAATTTTTCGACTGCTAATAACAATAAAGCTTTCCTTCAGTGCATGTAACGGAGGTGACACTGGCAAGTGTCTCATGGAATGTGTAATGAATGTGGCTAGTGTTCTCTCTGGCTGAGGGCTGCCGGGGTTGGCAGGGCGGAACTGCCAACATCAGGCCCTGCAATACTGCCAGAGAGTAGAGAGACCACATGGAGCAACTGCAGGAGCTTACAGTCTGGCAAAGTCGAAATACACCCAGGCAAATACAAACACACACATACACACACAATGGGAAACAAAGGTAAACACACAAACAGCCAGCTGCAAACAGCAGCCTCATCTATGAATCCATGTACCAGCATCAATGGCACATCTATACTACACCCTCCCCCTCCAAAATAGGAAAACTGGTTAGAGATACCCCCAGAGGCCATTAACTTTCAAAAAAATGGGCAGGATATTCTTCAAAAATTCATGGAAGTCATATGGTTTGGAACAACATGAGGGTGAGTAAATGATGACAGATTTTTTTAGATGAACTATCCCTTTAAAAGACTATTCTTCTGTTATTGAGAACATTGAAACAAGGAGACCTGCTCTTTAGCAGCGACACAAAAACAATGGAGCAATTAAACATTGAGAACTGCGGAATTTTATTTAAATTATTTCATGTTTGAGCTTTTCTGTCAAATACAATGCAATTCAAGTCTTTCTAAAATCAGTAACAGTGTCTTTCAAAATAAAGTTTAAAACTCAAAAGCAGTGGCGGCTGGTGGAAAATTTTCTAGGTAGGGCGCCACATCCAACAATTTTAGCATACATCTCAGTATGATTTATCCCAGTATAACAAAAGAAAAACATTTTTTTTTACTTGAAACATTTTAAATAAAGATAATTGTTTTACCAAGTTCAAGATTAAGTTTGAGGATGATTCTCACAAAACCATATTTTTTGCAATAATTTTTCAAGACAAATTAAAAAAAAAAAATTTAATTTTCATAATTTGCAATTTATGTATATAGTGCAACAGCAAAAACTGTGAGGAAACAATAAATGTAACATTTGTTTAGAGCATTTTCAAGTTGCAATACTAAACAGGACCACACAAAGATGCCAACAGACCACTATACCAGTCGCCTTAACCTGACTGTATATAAATATATACGGATCCATTCAGAATTATTAAACAGAGCAAAACACAAATTAAAAAAGCAAATAAAAACATTCTGAATTTGTCAAATGTGGCAATCTGAAGGCAGCTCAACATGGCCAGTGAACAGTTCCTCTGTCAGAGTGAGTGTTGATGCCCACATGTATATAACAGGGATGTAACGATTAACCGCGAGCCGGTTGAAAATCGATTTAAATATGTGACGATTCAAATCGGTTGAGATGCTAAACAAATCGCGATTCAATTAGGGGTAGGAGTTTATATGAATGCATGTCTGAGGGGAACTTACTGTCTTTCGATGGTATTTTTTCTTTTCCTCTTGCCTCTGTATAACGCATATTAAAGTTCATAAGTGCAGCGCTGCTTTGTTTACAGCAGAAACCAAGGAAACGCTTTAAGCGCCACCTGCTGGCAGAGAGTGAATCTGCATCTCATTCAGCTCGTCTGCTGTTTCTGTTTCATGCAGATATTTTTGTATGTATAGTTTCACAAAACTGAAGTCAAACCATTCTGTTGTTGCTTCAAATGTCGAAATTATACAATGTAATTTAGATTAAAAACTGCTCATGTGTCATGTATGCAGCATCTTTGTTTGGATCAAGATTAAAATGCAGTGGTTGCCTCTAATTTTAAATGGAAAGAGCACAGACAAAGTCTTAGTTTGTTTATATGAAGAGATTTCTTTTATTTGTGTTACTTATTTATTTGATTTGGGGCTTGTTTTAAAATTTCAATTTAGTTTTGTTATTTACATTTACATTATATTTAAATTTTGTTATTTAGCACATGCTTTTATCCAAAGCGACTAAAAAAATGATGATAATAGAAGCAATCAAAACCAACAAAAGAGCAATAATTTACAAGTGCTATATTAGTATATTATTATAGTGTTATATTTCAATTTCACAAAGAAACGTACAGTATTTTGTCCAAGCAATAATAAAGGGACACATTTAATTTATAATTTGTCTTAAATCTCATTTTGTTAAAAAAAAAATTGTGAATCGAATCAAATCAAATCGTGAATCGAATCGTGAGTTGAGTGAATTGTTACATCCCTAGTATATAAACACCACTGACCACTGCAAACAGCAAACTCATATAAAAACACGCTTCTTCAGTGAGTGTCCATTTTAAAACATTTACCAGACATGCGACCATACTGAAATGTGCTCATGCAAAAAGTGATCAGAGCGCACACATGGTTTATTTGCACACTAATAATAACAGACTCACACATGTCTAATAATTTACGACTGCTGCATGTCACTGTAATCGTCTTTACCTCCATTACAATCGTCATCCATCAAAACTTTACTGGTAAGATACAGGTATGCTTTATTCAGGGCATATAGACTAGTCCTGACTTCAGCTGAAAGATAATTAATAGAGATATGTTTGTTCCCACCAATTGCTGCACAAGTTAAGGTTACACATGATGACGAAAGCACGTTAGTGCTAGCCCTCCCGGAACTCATAGAGATTGCATTGCAGTCCCTGCAGTTCGAAATAAAATCTTTGTATAGAAAGTCTATGAGAACAGTCGATTCTCAGCCAGAGTGAAATCGTCCAAAAAACAGAGGTACTCCACATAATGTGACTTGATGCTGATTGGACTGTATATCCAGAGGCAGAAGAAACAGTGTAGAACAGAACAACAGTAGTGGTGCGTTGTCTTATTGCCTTAATGAAGAAACCGCCCCTGCTCAAAAGACCATGTTTTTAACATATTTAAGCATGTCAGCAACTCTGCGATACTATAGAACACTATTTACATACTCTCAGGTAAGCTGACATTTATCAGTATAGAATGAATTAAATGTATACTAAGCTTTGCATCCAGGAAACACATTTACACTTGCAAAAAAATGGGAAAGTGTATGCGGTATGAGAAAATATGCAAGATTTGCATTATGCAAGGATGATATTTAGGAGGCTTTTTTGACAGCGGAGAACACAGAACGTCAGAGGAGTTCTCACCTCTGTGAGTTCTGTGAGCCATCCATCAGATCAAGAGAGAGAAACAGAAAGAGATGGACAGAGCGAGAGATGGAGACCAAAAATAGTGAGACAGCCAGGAGAAAAAAGGGACATTGAGGTGCATACATGGAGAGAAAGACAGGGGGTTTGTATGCGTAAGCATAAGCAATGGTAAAAGAGAACTGGAATAAGGGGAAAATGTTTAAGAATCATTTAAGAGCAAAAATACATAGGTGGTCAAATTCATTGAGCAAGAGAAAAACTCATCTCTGGATAGGAGACAGCGTATATAAGTACCTGAGTGTGTGTATGTGCTGAAAGTGTGTGTGTGCGCGCGTGAGAAATCGGTGTGGAAAAGGTAATTCTTCGGCTGTTTACACCTCCAGGTGATAATGTGACACTTCCTCGGCCAAAGCGATGGATGGAAAGAGCGTCAGAGAGAGAGAGAAAGAGAGAGAGAGAGGGATGTGTCCCCGGTGTGTTGACAGGAAAATAGAGGTGTTGTGTGAAGTACAAAAATATCCAGAGGGCCATTCTCTCCACAGCACCCTTCAGGAAGGTAATTAGTGTGGCACTGGTGTAAGGCCACGAATACAAACGCCACCATCACAGTGTTGTGACAGAATTTATACCTTTTCATTAACTGTTGTCTGACTGTATAGCAAATAGCGCTTTGCCTTTAAACAGGCTGGATAATTGAGGTTGATCAGTTTTTGAGATTTTATGCACACACTTCCAGGAGAGTTTAAGTGCATATTCCTAAGTAACTCTAAACATGACTGTGATCTTTAGAAAAACTAATCTTAATACCCAAGACCGCAGTGCATGTGTGCCATTTGGGACAGAGCCAACGGAATTGACTGGGGCCATTTTTGGAGGAAATAAAAGCAGAAATGAGAAGTTTATAATTTTATAAAAGAACTTGCTTAAATTTTTTATTACAACTTGTGTATTATTTGAGCTGTAAAGTTCTTGTCTTTTTTACAGTCATGTTAAAGCTGTGACACAAACTGACACCAAACCGACGAAAGCCAACTGAGTTTTCGCCTCGCGTTGTGTGTATCTGGGCTAAAAAGTTGTGCTTGAACGCACCATGAAGACTACAGCCAATGGCCGACTAAACATACATTTTCCGATTACAGATTTGTCAACAGGTGACAGTAGTCTATGTACATCATTCAAAGGGAAACCAACACTAGGATATACAAATCATAAAGCAACACTTGCATTCCATTTTGAATATGAATCATGTTGATCAGTAGTTTTGACTTTTTCATTTCAGACAGCAATGTTGTTATGAAAATATTTGTGTATTGGATGCTCAGGTAAGATGACATAAAATTAAAACAGCCTTCTAAGTGACTTCATCATCTGCTCGTTTTCATCACTTTCTTGGCTTTTTCTACTCATGCACTGATTCACTAAACTGAACAGCCAATCAGAGTGATCTGTCTCACCGACTGGCTGATGGCGATGCAACATCGGCCAAAAAGCTGCCAATGGGGTCTGACTAGTGCAAGTAGTGCAGAACACACTGCAAAAACTGAGCTAACAAACTCTCAACGATTGCCCAGCATTCGCAGATTGCCGACCATTGGCTTGGTGTCACAGCCTTTAGGGTTTTAGGCATTATGTTGTCATGGCAATGAAGCTGTAAAATTGGACATACTGTTACATAGATAAGTTTAGTAAGAGTTTTTTCACACTAAAATTGTTAACACATTGTTTATGTAACTATACTTTTAAAACAACAGAGTATTTTAATGTTCACAGTTTGGCTCCATTCATTGGGGCAGTTGTGGCCTAATGGTTAGAGAGTTGGACTTGTAACCCGAAGGTTGCAGGTTCGAGTCTCTGGTCCGGCAGGAATTGTCGGTGGGGGGGGAGTGAATAACCAGCGCTATCTTCCACCCTCAATACCACGACTGAGGTGAGACCCTTGAACAAGACACCGAACCCCCAACTGCTCCCCGGGCGCCACAGCAATATGGCTGGCCACTGCTCCGGGTGTGTGTTCACTGCTGTGTGTGTGCACTTGGATGGGTTAAATGCAGAGCACAAATTCCGAGTATAGGTCGCCTCACTCCACTTTAATTTCAGCTGCTCCACTGTAACCCATATTTTTTTAAGGAGAAGAGGGACAAAGTGGAAATTAATTTTCACAGTAATCAACATTAAATAGTGTCAACGGAACTTATCTTGTACTGAACCTGGCATATTCCTCAGCATGTATCTTCAAGAGTAACCACAAACAATTTTGTGATCATTAGAAAAAGCTCATTTGAAAATTTGAGGGGATATTTGTGCCTCTTTTCACAAAATGGAGGTGACCGATGTGGCACCACATGACACATCTCACTCAGAGCAGATTTATAATGACATACTCTGGATGCATTCCCCATGGCCAAGAGCCCCCACGCAAACCTTGAAGAGCGGTGAATATATGAATTCTGCTCCGCTCGGCCTACGCTACTCAATCAGAAGCGGATATTGGAGTTAAATTGAAAGAGTCTGTCCTCTTGGAGCTAAGGCTCAGATATGGCAGACTTATCACCATGAGAGCGGCTGGATGGGGGAGCAGGGGATGACTTACTTTGGAAGCACAGTGGTACCCTGGTGCACACTGGGTAGTGACCCATGACAGTGAGCCTGTATGAGCGAGATAGAGAGGCCAACCAAGAGGAGTGATATTCCTCTTAGGAGTGATACATAATTCATTCCAGGCTCTATCTTCTTTTCTTATCTTTATTTTCTTTCTGCGTCTATTTCTTCTTCTTCCTCTCTCAGTTTTTCTTTTATTGAAGGGTGCACACCAGGGTACTTTCAATTTTAGTGAGGGACTAGGGGTTGGCATTTTGGATGCATCCCAATAGAAACTTTGATCTTCATCAGGATATAAATGATGGCTGACATTGAATGTGAGGTACAGGGTTAAAGAGGAACTTCTATATTACCCAATGCTTTTAAATCAAGCTACCCTGTTACCGTAAAGGCAGAGACTGGGATGATGTTGCTGAGGATGAGGGGAAGTGCTATCTGTGAAATAGCAGCCATCATTTAAGTGGCCCATGAGTGAGATATAAAGGGGGATTTTTCTCTTTGGACATGATGCAAATATTTTTGCTCTGACCTTCTAAAAATGGAATACATCAGGATAATAAAAAAAAGGAAAGAAAACAAAGGGTGTGGAGGAAAGAGGAAAGGGTGAAGATAAGCATAAGGAGATGAGAGGCTTCAATAAACAAGACAGAGCCACAGTCCACCACTACACTTCCATGACTGGAACAAAAGAGCTTCACCTGTCAGTCAAACAGCAAACATGAGTTTAACCACAAGAGATGAGCATCATTTGGTTGAACACAGCTTCAGAGCAATTCATTCCAGGTCAAAGGATTTAAAGCTTGTTCAATGAAATATCAAAGCCATCATATAAAAACTTAACTGACTAAATGTTTATGAGTTGTAGTTGTATTTTAGACAATTTTAAGTAACACCATTAATCAGGTATGAACAAATAAAAATAGCAGTAAAAATAAATGTGTCTTTGACAGTACTGCAATTTTGAAGTACTACAATTGATATTATATATAGGTGAGAAAATAAAGCAAGTAGGTAGGATCAGAGACACTGACCACAGTTCAAACTCTGAAATGGAGAAAGCAATCATTTTTTGGTTAAGAAATACACCAGCCTTATAGTGCTCTCATCCTTTCCGTTTAAAAAACATCCAGGTCACATAAGTAAAAAGGAAGTCAAACTTTCAGATGCAACGCCACTAACCACAAGACAAAAGCTCAATAAGCCTGATGGGTAGATTTGCAGACTAAATAGGTATAGTGGGAAATGCAGGCTTAAAAAGCAGATAGAAGACGCAATGGCAGCTGAGTTAATGAGAAACCAAAGGATAAACTGAGAATCTGATCAAATAGCTTTTCAAAGCTACACAATGGATGTGAAATCTGTATGAAAACAGACAATGTCATTGAAATAAAGGCATTTTTCTCAGTCGAAAATCATTTCAGTTGTCATTCTGTCAACTGCATTGAAAATTAAACTAGCAAGTTTTTCTTCACAGTTTGTGTTTTTTTTCTGTCTCTGTGGTAGCGGATATGGTCATAAGCTAACTTGTTTCTAATGAAAATACTGGGAGGGGGGAAAAAAATCAAACAAAGAGACATATTCATGAATTTCTCCTTTAGTGCAGCTGCATAATGAAATAAGCAGAGTCTGGTTGAAGCCATGTGCTAATCCAACTCCCAACAAGTCATTTAGACAAGGAAATATATTAATTATACTCAAAGCAGAACTACAAAAGCAAAATGGGGGCTTTGAACACAGAGGGCCCTAAATGTCACCCGCTTGCTTTGAAGTGAAGGGTGCCTGTCTTTGTTTTTCCACCCTCTCTCTCTCTCTGTGTGTGTGTTCACAAAACACAAGTGAGCGAGACAGAACACTACTGCTTTCAAGAGGGCATCTTGGACACATACTTTTCCATTATACAGAAAGAAAATATATATGCACGTGCGCACACACACACATACACACACACACACACACACACACACACACACACAAACACACACACACACACACACACACACACTCGAATAGACAGAAGGAGATGGACAATAAAAACAGTGCAATATTATTTTTGCAAATATTTGTATAAACCTCTCATGTAAAGCATATTTAGTTAGGAAAAACAAATGGCTGCCTAAATCTCTAAATTCTGTATGAAAACATTTAAAAGAATATACTAGAAATTATACAATTGTTTATGGCACATCATTTGAATCATGTTTGTTATGAATACATATTTTTAATTAGACTGTTTTCGAATTTAAAAATCCTCAGCAGACTGATCTTAATATATAAAAAAATAATAATTATGCAAACAGGTCATACAAATGTTAAGCAATTAAAACCTTGATCTTTCCCAAGTGCCTAATAATATCCAGCGTGACAATGCAATTTTAAATCAGAGGTACACAACTTATAAAGTCAAATCAGCAAACACACACACACATACAAACACACTCTTGAATAGACAGGAGGAGCTGGACCATAAATACAGTGCAATATTATTTATGCAAATAGTTGTATAAACCTCTCATGTAAAGCATATTTAGCACAGAAAAACAAATGGCTGCCTAAATCTCTAAATTCTGTATGAAAACATTTAAAAGAATATACTAGAAATTATACAATTGTTTATGGCACATCATTTGAATCATGTTTGTTATGAATACATATTTTTAATTAGACTGTTTTCGAATTTAAAAATCCTCAGCAGACTGATCTTAATATATAAAAAAATAATAATTATGCAAACAGGTCATACAAATGTTAAGCAATTAAAACCTTGATCTTTCCCAAGTGCCTAATAATATCCAGCGTGACAATGCAATTTTAAATCAGAGGTACACAACTTATAAAGTCAAATCAGCAAAGCCAAAACACCCTGAAATCACAGAAACCTTGAAGCAGCAGAGCCTGTGACTTCCGGAGTTTGTCCAGCGCGAGAGCCAAATAAGGCTCTGTGCAATTACAATCAGCATTCACCTTGAAGTAGACCAATCAATTCTCTCCACTACTTGTTTCCATCGAGAGCCAGCTATCTGAGGGCATCCAGGAGATGCAAAGGAGGGTAGAAAGAAGAACACAAGAACGGCCAGTTATAGACGAGGAGAGAGGGGAGGGGAGAAAGGTGGAGGAGAGGAAGAATAATGTAGAATACAGTAGTCTTGTTAGTGTAGAGAGCTGCAGTGTGAGGAAGACTAGAACATTCTAGACCCCCTGTGGCTGTAATCGATCAGATCGCCCTCCTCCTGAGAGACTACCTGAAAGAAACCAGCTGACTATGTTTTTTAGAGTGAAGAGTGGAATCAAGTCTTTGAAATTGGCAACGCTTTTCAGGCAAAAAACTTTCAGGAAATGATTTAGTGTTGGGCAGTGGCTAACCCTTTATTTTAAGATGTAGCTACATGTTACATGCACTTACTACAGTAATAACAGTAAATTATTCATAATCACAAACAACTAACCCAAAACCAAACCCTAATCTTAACCTTCAGACTATAGTAAGTACATGTAGTTCATTCATATGAGAACAGCGTCACCTTAAAACAAAGTAGAAATACAGAAACACAAAGAAATATATAACAAAGAAAGAATAAGCACTCTAGAACAGGAACAAACAAGTATGACTTAAACACTACAAGTTTTGATATGAAACAAAGAACAGGCATGTGTTTGTCTTCAGTAGGGGTTGATAACCTTCCTGACACTGAGTGCCATTTTTATTGCACACTGTGGTGTCTGTGGTGCTGGATGCTGGACTCAGTTTCCCACCATAGCATGAATGAATCATTTTTTGTGTGTCATGTGGTGATAATTTACCGTCAAACTCTTCCCTTAATGATGTGAGTGTCACCATCATTACGTTTTGTGCATGGATTTTTAAAAACGTATGCCGGGTTTAATATGTTTATCCGCTGTGTGATGATACAGAAGGATTACTGCACGGGGTTGTTTGTCATGCAAATGCGGGGGGAATTCAATATTTATAAAATAAACAAAATAATTAAATAAATAAATGTAATGTTATCAATCTTCCTCATTCTTATCGTTTGTGTGGTGGCACGAGTAGCACCAGTTGCAGACTCTGATTTATAGAAACAGATTATGAATATCAAGGTGACAAGGACCTGTTCAACGTGACTGAATTTTTGAGTGACTGAATAATTCATGACAGATATTTCCCTAATGGTGGGATCCTTAAGTCAATGTTTTTTTTGTTTCTTTTTTATGCTGAGGTCAGCTTTACGGCCTATCAATATCCTATTCCAGGTGAGAGAAAAAAAATCACCCTCCCTAGAAAATAAAATAAACATACTGAAACCCTCTTTTTCACAACTATTCACAAGCATTCACTTATTGCCCAAATATTCGCTAAAAATCAACAATGCTCAAACTTTTTCTGACGCAAAAATTAAACTGTCATTATGTCTTTAGGGAATGTAAACAGACAAGACAAAACATCTGAAACATCAAAATAAATCTGTGCATTAGTGTGAATGCAGCCTATTGGATCTGCCACTGGCTGTGATGTCCTCAAAAACAATCAAACAGCAATAATGCTAAAAAAGAGAAAACTCTCTCACTGCTCTTGATACTGAAGACACTCTTTCTTATATAAATATAAATATATATGGACCACAAAACCAGTCATAAGGGTCAATTTTTTGAAATTGAGATTTATACATCATCTGAATAAATATGTTTGATGAAATATGAAAGCTTTCCATTGATGTATGGTTTGTTAGGATAGGACAATATTTGGCCGAGATACAACTATTTGAAAATCTGGAATCTGAGGGTACAAAAAAAATCTAAATATTGAGAAAATCGCCTTTAAAGTTGTCCAAATGAAGTTCTTAGCAATGCAAATTACTAATCAAAAATTAAGTTTTTATATATTTACAGTAGGAAATTTACAAAATATCTTCATGGAACATGATCTTTACTTAATGTCCTAATGATTTTTGGCATTAAAGAAAAATCAATAATTGTGACCCATACAATGCATTTTTGGCTTTTGCTAAAAATATACCCCAGCAACTTAAGACTGGTTTTGTGGTCCAGGGTCACATTTGTGTATGACAGGGCTTTGTTCAAGGCAGTATGCTGTTCAAGTTGCTACATGTAAACTACGCAACCTTTGCATAGGTTTTCATGTTAGAAAAAAATGCACTGATGTGTATAACTGTGGTAACACTTAATGGAATGAAAAAGACTTGAAGAAGGACTGAGAGAATTATTGGATGTGGATATGACAGTTGGAAAATGTCCCTGTGTAAGGTAGGCTTACTGCCCTGTTAGAAGTTAGTAGCAGAATTGGTGACCAGTAACTAAAATATCTAAAATATCAACTGAACAAAGAATTAGAACTATACTGCAAAATGTACCTAAATTTATAGCAAAAGGTGACATTGATACTTAAAATTGTCACATAAAACCTCCATAACCCTTATAAACCATCTTTATTTACCATACTGTATGATAATCACAAAAACCTTATTGGTATGGCTTGGGGCATCATGGGTAAAATCTGAAAAAAAAATGTTTGTGTTTACCTTTCCTCAGTCTCTGTAGAGCAGTGTATAGTCTATCTCTCTCTCTCTTTGACAGCCTGTCTCATTTGCCAACACTTTCGTCTTCATCAAGCCCAAATCACTTGATATTATTCATGCTTGTTTTTCACAAATACCTCGCTGTGGGAATTAGCAAACAAAAACAGTGCCCACATTCTCCTAATCCCCATCTACGGGCAGAGCCTCCACCAATACACTAGAGCTCAGGCCGGCTGTCGAACTGGCTGCCACTGTTTTGAAGTTCCTCTCCACAAAGCTGTGTCGACACAGCAAGCGCTTACCGCTTTGCCACCTCGTCTGGACTGCAACGGTTTGAGAGATATCAATGAGCTTGCGTAAAACACGTGATCCAAGAAGGTGGAACGTTTTGAATCAGCGGTGTAGGACTGCTATACTGTATATGTCTGAGATTTTGAAAAACAATGGATTCCTATCACCTATTCACACAAGTTTTTGGTCATGCTTTTACACAGTCTCCCATATTAGTAGTGCTAATGCTATTTTGCAGTAGAAGACAGACCTGAAGTACCTGATACCTGGTGTTTTTGTTGTGTTAACTATTGAATACATTAAAGGGTTAGTTCACCCAAAAATGAAAATTCTGTCATTAATTACTCACCCTCGTGTTGTTCGAAACCCGTAATACCTTCGTTCATCTTCGGAACACAATTTAAGATAGTTTTGATGAAATATGAGGGCTCTCTGACCCTCCCATAGACAGCAATGACGCGAGTGTGTGGCGGCGCCGGCGCTGACCCAGATCCGGTGTAATGACGGATCTTGAACGGATCTGGATCTTGAACGTGGCAGTTACCTTGCCGTCTATGGGAGGGTCAGCGAGTCCTCATATTTCATCAAAAATATCTTAAATTGTGTTCCGAAGATGAACGAAGGTCTTATGGGTTTCGAACAACACGAGGGTGAGTAATTAATGACAGAATTTTAATTTTTGGGTGAACTAACCCTTTAAATGAATTTCACTGTACCTTATTTAAAATAACTGTTTTGTTCAGAATGCGGTTAAGAACTGCACTTATAGTAAAATTTATGTGCAAATATACAAAGACACAGGACAGATGTGGAATGCTCTCACAAAAACAGATTGTGAATGAAAAAGTGCAGAACAGAGACCGTTTTAATATGCAATTAGGAAAAGGTATTAACGTTAAAAACATTTAATTAATCTCACACATTAATATGTCCGCATTGACAGGCCTATTAGAATCAAGAATGGCTGGACAGAGTTTTCAACTTTCTTGTGTGCTCTGTGTGGTTTCTCAAACAGCACCACCTATTGAACAGGAGTGAATTTTTGTTTCATGTAGGCCAGTTACTATTTATTTCGGACTCGGTGTAAACAGACTTTCGATCAATGATTTATTCTGCATTTGGTGTGAACAGGCCATGACAAAGAAAAGATCACAGCGCTGATAAAATCTTTCTCTCCTTCAATTCACTTCTCAGTTTCAAAGCCGGATAAAGCTCCATGCACAAAAAACCCAAGCCCTAATCGAGATGCCATACAGTATGCCCAGAGTACAGCACGTCCTGACATTGCTGTAATCACGGCCCAAATTTCACACTCTTTCAAACTCAAGTTTTTTACTGTGAGAAAAGCCTAGACACATATCCAAGTGCACAGAGGACAGCATGCTACCTAATCATAGGCTTGCATAGTGTCTGAAAATCCCAGCGAGGGTGATTACATGATAGCACAGAGCTATAGTCTAGAAAGGGACAACTCAGCCAGACACAGGTTCAAATTAACCAGCTTGAGCTGATAGTGAAAAAAAACTGTAAGACCATCCGGTTGAAAATGAATGATAAACTGGCTCATATTTTCATCTGTAATCACAGGTTAACAAACCTGATGGAAGGGTTTTCCTTTTTGCGATCGTCTGCAAACTGTGACATCAACATAATTAAAACAGGAACAAAAACTTTGCTGAATTAAATTTATTTAATTTGTTTATAAAACCGAAATGCCGGGAACAAACAAACGCGCTTGCACAATTCCATTGCTGCCCCAGAGAAACAAACTGCATCCACTGTTCCCTTAACGCTGGGTTCTTTGGGAAGCTGAACAAGGTTATCTTTCCCTCGCATCCAAAAACACTCTTCTTTGGTGACATTGTTGATTTTGCAGTCTAAAAAAACAACAACAAAAAAACCCTTGCTACGTGTACCGCGTTAAGCTAACTGAGACTTGTTATAGCACTTGCATATCATTGCTCTCTTGTTGATTTTGATTGCTTCCATTGTCCTCATTTGTAAGTCGCTTTGGATAAAAGCATCTGCTAAATGAATAAATGTAAATGTAAAAATATAATGACAAATCTGTCTCGAGCAAGTCCTGTGCAGTGCTGCCAACAACTTCTGTGACCCAAATGAAGCATGTTGATGGTCTGCTCTTGTTCTCGCTCTGTGTGTGCGCGCTCTTCCGGTAGAAGTGCCCATACAAGGAGTTCCGCCCTTCATGACGTCATACAGGGCCATAATCGAGAAAAACTTTCCGAAACTTATACGAAGCCTGAAGGAGTGTATTTGGCACAGAAATAGTCCGCCATACATCCAACTCATTTTTTTAAACTTTGGCCATATTTAGCATGAGAATTCAACTCTTTAAACAGTGTAAATAAGTCAGAATGCATGAAATAGCATTAGACCTCTCCTTTAAGCGGCACAACCATTTTCAACATTGATAATACAAAGAAAAGTCTCTTAAGGATCAAATCAACATATTTATCAAATCGACTGCTGAAAATTCAGCGTAGCCATCACAGGAATAAATTACATGTTATAATATATTAAAACAGAAAACGGCTGTTTTAAATATTTAATATTTAACATCTGTAATAATGTTTCACAATATTACAGTTTTAATGTATTTTTGATCAAATAATTGCAGCCTTGGTGAACATAAGAGACTTCTTTCAACAACATTAAAAAATTCTTACTGACCCCAAACTTTTGAATTGTAGTGTACAAACATACATACAATATAAGGACAGTAGGATACAAATTACTTTCACTAAAAATGCTCTATTCACATGTCAAATTCAAGAGTCAAAGAAAGAGAAAAAGTAGTTGCCATTTGATTGACAAGTGACATCCAGGTGAAGCCGAGAATCTGCCTTGCCCATTAAGGATGAAAATGCACCTTACTGCTCTACCACAGACAAAAAATGTACATATACAGATCCACAAATCGAAACAGGATCAATTTATTTCAGAGTATGCATTTTTTAATTTCTAGCATATTTTAAAAACCTTATCACTCTGTTCCTCTGTCTTACTCTCACCCACAGCCTGCTAAGAAGAGGAGATAGGGGACATTTTTGATCACAGAACTAAGTGCGCTCAACCAAGGAGGGCAGTCAAGGATGAGAAGGTGAAAGGGGTGGGAGGCGAATGAGGGGAACAGAGACACATGGAGTGTGAGAAAGCAGGGGAGGAGGTAATTAGAGAAAGGAAAGATGAGAGATAGAGGGAAAATTAAGAAGGGCAGGAATGAACTAAACTCACAGAGGTGGCAGTGGGCTAAAACGAGGGTGTCATTCTACATCAGAGGTTTTGTTTGAAGACAAATGTGTAATGTGCTTTCAAATGTGTAAAAAAGCTACAAAAATATGAACACAAGCCAGTCAACACCAAACGGCATTTGTGATCCAGTTCCTATTTAATGAGAACGTGAAGAGACATTAAATGATTGCATCTCACCAAGTGTACACACTCCCTGACGGCCAGTGTAACGATGACAAAATCTGTGTTCATTTATTAAAAGTCATTAATTGTGCATGATCATCCATTATGGTGACTTATATTAGTTAGCATGCCATGTTGATTTTTAAACAACACCAGACATGTGAGGTTTATTAATACTTCAAGGATTAGTTCACCTCCAGAATAAAAATTTCCTGATAATTTACTCACCCCCATGTCATCCAAGATGTTCATGTCGTTCTGTCTTCAGTTGCAAAGAAATTAAGGTTTGAGGAAAACATTCTAGGATTTTTCTCCATATAATGGACTTCAATGGTGGTCAACGGGCTGAAGGTCCAAATTTTAGTTTCATTGCAGCTTCAAAGGGCTCTAAACGATCCCAGCCGAGGAATAGAGGCCTTATCAGTCATTTTCACAAAAAAAAATTATAATGTATATACTTTTTAACCACAAATGCTCGTCTTGCACTAGCTCGACTTTACGCTTTACGCAGTCACGTTGGAAAGGTCATGCGGAAGTACCGACCCAGTGTTTACAAAGCAAACGTGCAAAGAAATGCAAATGCCCTTTACAAAAAAAGGTAAAACAATGATGTCGGATGATTTTGAAGTTGGAGGAGAAAATGAGATGAAGTTTTTCACCCTACCCTACCTTTTTGAACCAGAGTACACAGACGAAGAACTAACCGCACGCGACCTTTCCAACGTGATTACGTCATGCGTGAATTTGTGGACACGCATGGTGGAGCTATTGCAAGACGTGCATTTGTGGTTAAAAAGTATATAATTTTTTTTTTTTGAAAATGACTGATCGTTTTGCTAGATAAGACCCCTAATTCCTCGGCTGGGATCGTTTAGAGTCCTTTGAAGCTGCATTGAAACTGCAATTTGGACCTTCAGCCCATTGGCCACCATTGAAGTCCATTATATGGAGAAAAATCCTGGAATGTTTTCCTCAAAAACCTTAATTTCTTAGCGACTGAAGACAGAAAGACATGAACATCTTAGATGACATGGGGGTGAGTAGATTATCAGGATTTTTTTATTCTGGAAGTGAACTAATCCTTTAAAATCCTTAGTGGCTACCGTCAACTGTTATCAACATTCTTCAGAATATCTTCTTTTGTATTCACTCATACAGATTTGGAATAACTTGAGGGTGAGTAAATGATGACGGAATTTTCATCCTTGGGTGTATTATTTTAATACTTGAAGAAAGGTGTCTGTTAGTGCTCCCCTTCATAGGAATGGGAGGAAACTATGACATTATTTTAAACGACTGATGGCACAGTAAGAACACAGTCCACAGTTTGGCACACAGTCCCAAACTTCCACTTTAGATAGCATGGCCAGCATGACCCAGCTAAATGCTGCTAAGAGATACCATAACACCACTTTCTCCACTGATGTCTACTCTCTCAATTATTTTTTTTAAAGCAAGACATAAATCTCAAATATTTTATTATATAATAGCAGATATTTGCTCATTTTAGAGGGCTCCAAACAGTATGAGATGCTTGAATATGCTACAAATAGAACATGTTTCCACTTCTGCTGCACCTCACATTACAGTGCAAACCATGAACTGTTCATATCAACGATCTGTATTAAATTATCTGTGACACTGACAATTAAATAAATAGCTAAGTCAATCGAAATCCTTAAGGAAATGCTAGTGGTTTGTCAAATGCTGATGAGATATGAATTATTGTACACTTGTGGTGAAAATTCCTACAGCCCTCGTAAAATGCTCAAAGGACCAGTGAGAAGATACAGTTCAACATACACAATAATCTCACTGCACACACACATACACATATTCAAATATATTTCACATCCAATTGGTGGCAAAGAGTGAGTCAGGTATATGCAAGCCATTACTTAACTGGAGAGGCCAGGGTAATTATGGCTGGCATTTTGACAAGTGTTTGGTGGAGTGAAGGTCAACTGTGTCTGTGTGGGAGATCTATGCTAATCTGCCCAGCTGAAGCGCAGACGAGCAGCCCCTGCACCACGCCACTGCAATTACAGAGAGAGAAAGAAAGAGAGATAGATAGTGCAAGAGAGAAAGGGATGAGTGGGTGAGGAAGTAAACATGGCAGAGATGTCAGATATGTGGACGGATGTGAAGAAATGTCAGCAAAAATAAAGACAACATGAGACTGAGGGAGTACAAATCAGATGAAGTAACCAGACTCTTAAACAGACACAGACTCAGTTTAACTTCCTCAAAGCGAACTGAGGGGCAAGGAAGAGGAAGATAAAGAGAGGAATAAATGAGGCTGTCGCAAACTGTCACTCTGACCTATGTTAAGTGAGAGCACGGCCATTATTGTTCTAGAAGGTCATGACCTATGACACGAAATGAATTCAGGGTACGATTCCTCTTACTCGGTATATTTTTCCTTTTGGCACACTTGACACATTTTCTCTGATTTCTCTTTTTATCTGTTTACCTGAACTGCTATCCCTGTCTATTTCTATATTTCTGCTGTGGTAGCAGGCCTTGACAGTGGCTCTGATTGTTTTCCCGGTGGGACATGACCATCAGGGTTCCTTGTTCCATCTGCCCTATCCTGTCCAGACTCTGACCTATTCAGGGTTCTCATGGCCTGGGAGCAACACTGGGGTCAACCCCTTAGAGACCCCCAAGATCTCCCCAACAGATATGAAAGGCCAGACAAAGAGTGGTCATCTCTCCACCCACTAGCTTGAAACACCCTCATACCCACTCTTTCTCACATACCAACAAAAAGAAAAAAAAAAGAAAAAAATAACAATATATATATATATATATATATTAGAGATGCACCGATGTATCGGCCAACAATCGGTATCGGCCGATAGAAGCAATTTTTCGCGATATCGGCCATCGGCCGATTGTTTAAAATGTTCCCACGCCTCTCGGCCCCGCCCCTCTCGTCACAACGAACTACCAGTCACACTTACTGCGCAGCAGTGGACACTAATGGAAAGCATAACTACACTTCTCTCTCCCTTTGAACAAATAACCAGAGAGATTAGTAAAGAAGATGCGTCCGCTGCTGACATTATACCCCTGCTTGAGACTCTAAAAAGGTTACTCAGCAAAGAAGCCGACAGTGACCACGGAGTTAAAACAATGAAAAAAGCATTACTGGAGGCAGTGCAAAAACAGTTCAGGAACACCACTTCCAACCATATGTGCTGTATCGCAACGGTCCTTGACCCGCGATATAAAGACAAGTTTTTTGATGCTGACACGAAACAGCAAATGCACGAAATGATAGTTGCGGAGATTAAGAAACTCGGACATCCTGGAGACAGAGAAGATGTGCAGAATCTAGAAGGTAAGTTTCCATCTAAAGAAATATAATATTCAATATAATAGGCAATTCAATAATTCAGAAGTCTGCTTTTAAAACACAGCGGGCTTATGTATTTATTATTTTTTTAGATATCGTACAGCAAAAGAAGGCTTGCATAGAAACAAGAGAATCAACAACAGCATCTTTCTCTGCCATATTCAATATATATATATATGTGTGTGTGTGTGTGTGTGTGTGCGCATGAGCAACTTCACACGAGTAGCAGTGCGATATGGCTGTATATCAGCAGGGCTGTGATTCAGCCGTATCACAGCGTACTCATATAAAGCCATAACACATGGCTACGAGGGTGATATTGCATTTATACAACAGTTCGACGGCAGAAGTGTGTAAATAAAAAAAGAGACAACAAATGACTGTCTTTAAAAACCCTCTTTTGTGAGAACTACTTCCTTCCACAGATACAAATCATGAACACACACACACACACACACACACGTTTCCCAATACTAAATACTATTAATTACTACTATTATTTATTGAATAATAATATAAAAACAACAACAACAGCCATGATAAAAGTTTCTAGGCAATTCAGTCAAAAGTACAAAGGCGCTTTCATATACAGCATTAAAGATATATAAAATATAATGTTATAAGACTTTGCCCTCAGCCAAAACAATTTGCACTGGAACAAATAATATATTAATGAGACCAAAGACTGCCCATAAGATTTACCCAAAACAAATGATATCTCATGTTTAATCACTATATAGACATCAGAGCCAGTGGCAAGTTCCAGAAGATCTGACTGAGGTAAGGCTGCTCTCGGCGGGTTCATGAGTGCTGAACGGCCGCTGATGTCCTGGAGCTCACATTTTCGAAAACGTCAAAGCTAATTTTCAAATAGACGTTAATGTACTTGTACTGTAATGTACCTGTGCAAATGGCCATACATTTCTAATTCAATCTTTATTAACAAACCCCAAATTTGAAATCTAAACATTCTTGCCTAATAAACTCTTAAAAATACATTCTGTGACACAAAAACAGCATTGTTTATAAAATTATAGTTGAAAATGACACCATAGCACAGTGGAAAACTACTTCTAATTTTAAAACTATATACATGTCCAAGTTTCTTTTATAAAAGGCAAAATACAACTTTCTCAAATATAATATATTTGTTTTATATATAAAGAAACAACGTGGTTTTTTGCCATGAATAAAAAATAAAGTCTTTACAGGCTCTGAGTAAACATTGAATTTTATTGTTGTTTAACATCATAGGATAACTAGAAATACTGTGGGGTCCCATGATCATATGACTACAATTCAGCTTAAATATATTAGCCTATTTTATCGAATTGATAAGATAACATTAAAACGTCACAAATATCGGCCTACATTGATATGCACACCATATGGCACATCCCTAAAATTTACAAAAGCAGAATGTGCCTCACATTAAAGTGTCCCTGGGCTTGTTTCGTCATATATAGCAACTACACTGAAACACTGAGACTGAAGCAGTTTCTCCAGAAGAGCACATCCACATACAAAAACACTACCTCACACACACACACACACACACACTTCCCACACAAACATTTCACTTTAAAGTGGCTGAAGCACAATGCATTGTGTTTTATCAAAAAAGCCTTTTCCTCTGTCACAGGAAAATCTACACTGTCGCATGCTCCCTTTCAGCATATGAATTTAGATGAGACCATTTTCTCTCGTGATTGATATGCAGCATTATGAGTTTAATATCGTCTGATCAGAGCATCATAAAAAATGCACCAGTGTACAACAGACTTTAATGAAATCTCACCCAAAAGACAAATTATGATGCAGAATGCCCCTTCTTGAAAATGTAACTTGCAGTTCTCTTGAGAGCATTTTTCAGGATGTCATAAATGAACAGAATATATGTGTGTGTGTGTGTATATATGATGTTTGTGAATATGCAAGGTTGCAGTCATCTTGTTGGAACATCTGTGGCTGAATGCAACAAAAAGGAGGCAGACAAACAAACAAACAAAAAAACTAAATTCAACTAAACAGTTGAGGTGCCATTGAGGTGCCATTCATTTAGTGAAAGTGACGTGACATGTGGCCAAGTATGGTGACCCATACTCGGAATTAGTGCTCTGCATTTATCCCATCCAAAGTGCACACACACAGCAGTGAACACACACACACCGTGAACACACACCCGGAGCAGTGGGCAGCCATTTATGCTGCGGCGCCCGGGGAGCAGTTGGGGGTTCGGTGCCTTGCTCAAGGACACCTCAGTCGTGGTATCGAAGGTGGAAGAGAGCGCTGTACATTCACCCCCCCCACCGACAATCCCTGCCGGTACGAGACTCGAACCCGCAACCTTTGGGTTACGAGTCCGACTCTCTAACCATTAGGCCACGACTTCCCCAAAATCTTAGCAGAGGATGGTTTCGATCCATCGACCTCTGTGTTATGGGCCCAGCACGCTTCCGCTGCGCCACAAAGATTCCATTTAAAAAACCTTTAAATTATGATGAATAATGAAGATTTTTTTTAAAGAATATAATTAATTGAATTATTAAATAATAATCTTCATGAATTGTTATTATTAAGCTAAATAATAAAAACACCAGCAACCTTCTGTCCTAATTCTCATGGGGGCATCTTCCTTCTTTAAGTAAGGAAGGAAGGAAGAAAAAAAATATTACTCAAATTACTCAAAATAAAAAACTAATTTAAATAATATTTCAAATGCAACAAAATAAATTCACAGATCACTAGACAAAACATTAGATAATTTAACCTCTGTCCACCTGTAATAAACCTTATAAATATTGATGTTTTGATGAGATTTAATGACATCTATGGTCAAGAGGAAAGGTCAGGGGGCTTTAACACTACATAGTAAAGTGGACAGAGCAAACACACACACAAACACACACCACAAAGTATAAAGACAAAATAAGCCACATAAATTAACTTGGGGACTGCAAAAGGTGAGGAGAAGCAGAAGTGGGAGACAAGCAGAAATGAAATGTGACAGACAGATACGAGGAAGAAAGAAAAGAGAGAGCGACTGAGAGATGAAGAGAGAGATGACACATTGTAAGATTACACTGTGCAGTTTATGGTGCCATTTCATCAACACTATGGATGAATCAATGGCCCGATAAATGATTGTGAAGGACACACAACACACACACACAGAGATAAAGCAGGGGGTTCATCTTTTGTTTTGAGACCAAGCAGGGATTACCATATCCAGTCTTTTGTCCAAAGCTTTCTTTCCAGATGAATAGAGTACAACAGCAAATTCCTCAATCCTAATGAATGTACCCCAGACCCCCCATAAAGTCCTTCAGTTAGTTGCTGTGCTGCTAGCAGCTTGAAAGACTTGAGCACAGCTTTGCATCAGAATACCAAATCCCCGCCCATATATACATAGACCCTACAGGATACAAGTCGACCCATCTATACTGCTGCTCCTCCACCGGAAATAGCTTGGCAGGAAGTGATTGTTTTTTTGTCAGAGAAAATTAATGGTTACATGTTTGTGAAGCCATGGTTACAGAAATGAGGTGTCATGAACCACTCTGACATACAGAACACTTCGAAACGACTTTTGAAAGAGTGCATTGCATCAAAGTAATAAGAGGATATTAATAAATGATTTGCCATATCTATATTCATCATATATATTCTACATTGGTTTAGTATACAATGTATCAGTATACATATATGGATCCTGTGTGCATAAACTGTATATAAATGTATGTTATCCCACAAGATTTCTTCCTGACAAAATATTAAGTATCGCTTAGTGCAGCAATAAAGGCATGCACATTTGTAATATTTTTTATTTATGTATTTGGACAAGGAATTTTGAGGATGGTCAACCTTTAGGATAAATGACTGATTGACATATATGTCTTTGATATGGCATAGACTTAAATGAATTATTTGCAACTAAAATGATAAATTATTTACTCTTTGTATGTGCATTCTGATATATTAATAATGTATGAACAAAGGCCTGATGATTAAATAACAATGAACTAAAAATGGCAAATCCTCTATAAATAGGTGCAGCTTTACCCAATAACAGAGAGCAAAGTTAGAGTATATGACTGGCTGGTACAATTCATAATTATTAAGGTATGTGTTAATGTATGTTAATGCATGTAATACATTTGAGAATGAACATTTATTGGAAACAAATCATCATGTGAAAAAGTGACGTGAACTGTTTTTGTAAAGTCTGTAAGGTTGTTTTAGACACCTAGTACACAGACCTTCCTCTTCAGACAACCGCTCATCAATCAGTTTTATATCTTATCTATAATTGTTCAATAACTGCTGTGTTATTTCAGTTGTTTATTTTTTTCTTCTTACATTATTAAATTTAGACAGACACACTTTATTGACCCCAAACGGGAAATACAGGAATTAAATGTAAGTTGACACATTTGTATGACATACAACAACAACAAAGACAAAACACATGGGAGCTACTGTCATAGACTGATGCTTGTGGCAGAACCAGAGGAATACTAGATAAGACACCCATGAAACCCTTCTCCATTTTGTGTGTCTGAATAGAGGTGGGTTATATGTCCTGCCTAATATGCTGATCTAATGTTCTCTAATGTGCTTAGGTCAACAGTACATGTGGTTTTAGTGGAGCTACAAAACAGCTCCTTACATGCACAAAAGACTAATGCCTTTCAGCGTGTCTAAAAATTGGACTGCTAAGCTGGTGGCCAATTATGCCGCATATATTAAGGTTTTTAGAGAATATTTAACAAGGCACAAAATCTATTTATTCAAGCTACTGTATAACAAAAGTTTCTAATATCCTTTGAATACTGCAGTAAGGATTTGATAAGTTAAATAAGCAAGTCAGGTTTTGTTGTTTTAAACGTAAAAGCATTGTTCCTGGAAAGATTTAGGTAAAGCCAAGATTTAGATTATGGACATATAAACACATATTAACATGTTACAACCCAAACATAATCCTCAACACTCCACCATATTTCCACTGAACACAAATACTTTGAAGCTGCTTAAATACCTCAGGGGTGTATGTGATGTCAAAGGCACAAAAATTGGAATAAATGATTAGGTGCGATCAGCGGTGTGTATACAGCAGTAATAAAGTGTGAGGAGAGATCCTCTCTGTTTAAATAAAGTAATAAATTGGTATTCAGGCACCAGGGTTTTCATAATTTATCTGCCGCGTGAGAGCGGCTGATCATGTTGACTTAACATTTTGTCTGACATTTGGGTCTGACGAGCCCAGCCATTAACTCTCTCAACATGCTACAAGAGACTCTCAAAGGGAGGGGAGACTGGAGATACACACACTCACGTAGACGCGAGTACACAAATAAAAGTCGAAATTCACACCAAAGCAATTGGACAAAATTGGGGCGCATTTCCATAGATGCCAAAGCTTTAATGCACAAGCTTTAACATGCAGAAACACATTTGCTCACACAGTGTTAATCAGAAACGGGTTAAGAAGGACGACATGTCCAAAGACTTCAACAACAAGCCACAAATACACTCATGCATTATTCGTAGAACTGAATAGCGTGCATTTGCTACTGAGGTCGTAATAAATTGGTATTCAGGCACCAGGGTTTTCATAATTTATCTGCCATGTGAGAGCGGCTGATCATGTTGACTTAACATTTTGTCTGACATTAGGGTCTGACGAGCCCAGCCATTAACTCTCTCAACATGCTACAAGAGACTCTCAAAGGGAGGGGAGACTGGAGATACACACACTCACGTAGACGCGGGTACACAAATAAAAGTCGAAATTCACACCAAAGCAATTGGACAAAATTGGGGCGCATTTCCATAGATGCCAAAGCTTTAATGCACAAGCTTTAACATGCAGAAACACATTTGCTCACACAGTGTTAATCAGAAACGGGTTAAGAAGGACGACATGTCCAAAGACTTCAACAACAAGCCACAAATACACTCATGCATTATTCGTAGAACTGAAATAAGTGCATTTACTCCCGAGGTCAAAACACTGACAATGAAATAAGGAAAAAAGTCAATAAATGCACTTCATGTACTGGCTTGTTGGCTGCATGTCATTATCTCAATGAGCGATAATGAAATTTTTTTAGCAGGAGACATAAACAAAGAGAAATAAACAAAAAGTCCATTATGACTAAGTCAAACTGTGATAGCATTTCAGCACATACCCATAGTACTTCATTTAAAAAAACAATTGAGTATTTCAGGTCCAGTTTGCAAAGGCTCCTGTGAAATCTTTCCCTTGTGTACCTCATCTTATCTGTCAGGAAGTACAGACAGGCATGGGACAAATTCACATGAATCTGTTTTCCCTAGAAGTAATTATGATGGATCAAGGGAATACAGACCTTATAATGTCAGATTCCTTTTGCTTTCCCCTTTCATTCTTTGCCCTTTCTTTTGTGCATTAAAGATCAAATATGAAATCCTGAGTGTTAAATGTTAAAACAGTGACTGAAAAGGGGAAGCAGGACTGCAGTCTATTCTGTTCCAGTTAATGAATTAAATGTGATCAATTCCTGACTGCAATGTTGAAATTTCAAACAATACTACAATAGACTGTTTTAAAATTCCAAATGTAGCAAAGTCATAGTCAACTGGCATGGTCAGTACCATGCTGTATTGGCCAGTGTTGTGCAGCATTCAGAATTAAATTAAGAATGCTATTATAATGCAATTTAATGTAAATTGAGGTAGCAATCAGGATGCACAACTGCAATTCAAATTCAATGAATTTAAATTAAAATGGAATAAAACCCTGAGAGGGACAGAGCGAGAACGAGACAATAAGGAGAAAACAAGAAGAGGAGAGTAAGATTAAAAGAACGCCAGTATGCAGTGAGTTTGATGAGCAAAACTGTTGCATGAGTCATGAACATATTCTTTTATCATTTAAAAAATACATTGTTGCAGTTGCAGTCAACTGCAGTACCGCAATACCAGTTTAAACAGCAGATCACTTGGGAATATTGCGTTTTGGTTAATTTTCTTATGACAGATCTGTGCCGTTAGCTTTCTTCTCTGCTTTTGACATAAATTGACAACCTTTTCCCCCATGAAATAAATCCTCACGGGAAACCTTATGTTCTTAAGAGCAGTGTTGGGCAAGTTACTCTGAAAATGTAATCAAATGACTGATTACTGATTACTCCTTTTAAAAGTAATCATGTTACTGTTCTGATTACTTTATTTCAAAAGTAATTAGTAACATTACTAGTTACGTTACTTTTTTTCTCCCTGAAATCCCAGCATACACGCTCCCAATAAATATTTGTTATTAAAACACCAACATTCACAGAACACTGTTATTTTTAACTAAAGCAAGCGGCTGCTGCAAAGTAATCAAATTACAGTAACTTCAGTTACTGCCCAACACTGCTTAAGAGTTGTCTAAAATGTTTAGTGGATCATCACTATTCAGGTCCAAATGTAAAAGTAAAAAAGTAAAAGAAAACATTCTTTAAAAAATGCTCACAGACTCAATCCATTGGATCTGAATCTCTTTGCAGTATTTGAATTGGTGATCCAGAAATGTGCAAATGTATGATGGCATTTCGTACAAATGGCATTTGTGATTGAGTCAAACAGCTGTCTGGGTGAGATCCCAGCAGCACTCCTCATTCATTTATCTATTCTAACAGAGAATCCGGTGAAGTATAATATGTCATGGTGAATTGTTCATTTAAAGGGAATGGAAATTATTTTTAAAAATGCTAAATATATTCAAAACTGACACAGTTCAAACAAACCGTCACACATCCCCTCACGAACAGAAACACAGACTCAGGCAAAGGAAGAGAAGGATCTGCAAACTGGCACACCACCATGCCACCAACACAGACCTGTAGATGAGCTACTGTTCATCTCAACATGTCTGTTTATCAGTTAAAGATGACTAAAGCTATGAATGGGATGGTTATATACAAACACGCAGTTGTCCAACAAGGGATCTTCCCGGTTCCTGATTCTGAGGCATTCAGATGCATTTATCTGGGATGCAGCTCTGAAGCTACTCCCACTGCGGACCAGGGTGAAGTGAGGGTCACAAATAGAGAGAAAAATGGGATAGAAAAAGAGAAGGGGGAGAAAATAAAAGAGAAAAAGAGAGTGAGGTGGAAGACCGGAGCAATGAATCTGTCACCAGAACAAAATCCCATTCACACGTCAGCAGGTGGCAAGAGCAAGTCAAAAGTAACCTCTCATCCTCAGAATTAACACACACAGACTCCCAGATATCTGCTGGAAAATAATAGAGCTTCTAGATTCTCATGTCTCATTTTATTCTTATTATATTTAAAATTATTGTAAGCCATAGCTCAATGTTAACTCATTTTCAAGTTTTAAAAATAATATCCAGAGCAGGAAAAACAGTAATCTATAAGATGAATAGTTTTGAAAAAGGAAGCTGTATGATTAAGGTGCTAAGAATTTTACGTCTATTATGTAATGTGCAGTTCTGTTGTATTTCAATGTATTTTTATTTATAATAAACATATAATTTATAGTTAGGTCTGTATAATGTGATTTTATATACTACCAATGTCCTCATACATGCTGCTTTTTAACATTTACAAAAACATAATTCCCCTAAAAATTCACACATTATGACTCCACTTACACTTACTTTGCCTACACCAATTTCCACCCATCTTATGCTTTCCTCTCTATACCTGAGCACACACCTCTGTTTGGCTTCTGGACATTTCTGGACGAAAACAGTGGCTGTTAAAGCTAAATAAACAATGGTCCAGACTCCTGTTTATAACAGCATCAGTGCTGATAAGTTATCAGTAAAATGCCACCAACATCCAGTACACAGAGGGAGGAAAGCCATAACGCAACGATACCGCTTCTGTTCGGCTCCTTTTGCACCATGGGGGAGAGTGTGGGATGGAGATGACAGGTAGACCACGTGTGTATGTGTGGGTTGTAAAAAAAATACAGAAGCGAGTGCAAGAATGGAAGAGAGGTAGAATTAGTGTAAATGAATGTGTTAATGTCTCAATGTGTATAAGAGAACAAGTCTGTCTGATTGCAAATTCACAACTGTGTGTATGTGTTTTTCTGTGCCCCCTACTGTCTGCACACAGTACAACCCTTACGTCATGTCTGGAGTTCAGAGAGGTGCTACTCTGACTCTTTATGAAACCGCAACACAGTGCGAAGCCCAAATATGGCAGCACCACATTTGAGTGTACAAACGTTTGCACAAGGGTGTGCTGAATTTTCGTGATCTTTGACTGCTTATATGATCATATGAGCAGAAGCTTGCTTTTGCACCGTGTAGTCTGCTTGTACACTTTTCTAGCCATCTTATCTTTAGTCCAAAAAATGCAGACATTACGACAATGTTTTATATAATAGTGTACATCATCCAGTACACCTTTCCATGATTTCTCAGAAAAAGCATTAGATGACAAAAGATACATTAGCAGGTAACACAGCTCACCTTGAACAGCGCTCAACTACAGTACCCACATATATTATACTTTTTTTATTTCAGTGAGGCCTGTAAAGCATGTTTTTAGCAATATCTTGTATTTATTCTCACACTACCGATACAGAGGAAAATAATATTAAATATTAAATAATATTGTGAAATATTACTACTATTTAAAATAACTGCTTTCTATTTCAATAATTATAAAATTCAGGGTTTCTGCAGGATTTTTAAGCTCAAATTTAAGACTTTTTAAGACCTTTTTTAAGACCTGCACAAATAAAATTAATACCATATGAGCGGGGTAGGGCAATGTCTATAGTAACATATTAAACTGTAAAATGACTGTAAAAAGCATGATTTACAGTTCAGATACAAGTTTTCACAAAAACAAAAAGTTTTATAAAATGATACACTTCACATTTCAGCCTTTAAACCATTTTAAGTAAAATGGATGTCAAAAGTATTAATTATTATTTTAATTTAAACAATGATTATCAATAAATTATTATATTAATTAAATAACATATAAATACATTTTACTGTTTAGATTTTTATAATGCATTATCTTCTTATCGATCCACCAGTTCACATTTACAGCTCTGCGTGTTTGCAGGGTAAAAACATGGGTCGATTTTCACATTGGTCTGAACAAAAACAAACCCAATACTATGTTCCTGCAATACCTGAGGCTGCAGTTCCAGGACCGCAGTTCTACTAGGACGGCATTTCTACTAGGACCCTATTTTTTTGTGACAGCGCTATCTAGCCAATTCTATTCCAACAGAGGAGACCTGATTCAAACATCAAACAAACAGATGCAAAGATTAGATCCATGGAAACTATTAATTTTTTATCTTTCCATCTCATTTTTAATGTAAGAGCTGGCGTGAACTTGAGTGTGTGAGGCGATGTCAGCTATCTCCATTTAGCCTATTTAGCTGTGCAAAACAGTTCACTGTGCTGCTGGATGTTGTAAACAAGTATTTGTATTCAAATTATTAAAAATGTATTAACATACTAATAAACTCATTAATTTGTACCACATACATACAAAAAAAAAAAAACTATAGAGTCCTAGAAATGTGGCCCTGAAACTGCAGCCTCTGGTACTGCAGGAATAACCTACTCCAATAAAACAGGCTTATTGAAAATGCACATTCATTCTCTGCCAGCAGGAGGCGCTTTTGGAACGGCAAAAATAGAACCCCGGTTTCCCCGGTAATGGAAGTAAACAAAGCAGCCAGTACCGGAATTTGAAACTTGCAGCGCTCATGTTTATTTAATAAAATCATAGCCTTTTGAAGTTTAATCGTCACATTAAGCATATCGTGGTCTCTCCATCCCCAAATTGAATACCTCCTGAAATCATAATTCAGGCTGATGATACACTGGGCAACTATTTGAGCAATGTTGCTGGGCAACTTTGGGAAATGTTGCCGTCAATGGGCAACAAGGTGAGACACAGAGCCCACAGCCGATCTAAAATATCCAGATAGGAATATGTTACCCATTCTCAATGGAAAAGAGCCCAAGCAACATGAAAAAAAATCATGAAGCTCTAAAAAAAGTTGCCCAACAAAATTGCTCAAAAATTTGCCCCGTGTATCATCAGACTAAGACTTTCTTGTATAATTTAAGACTTTTTATGGCCTTAAATTTGATACAACTAAATTTAGTTAAATTTAGTCTTGGTCTTGGTCTTTCCAAGATGGCGCCGACGCTGATGGCTGCCTCCGTGGCGTGCTCCGCAGTTGTTTTTATGTTTTTGTTAGTTTGTCCTGTCTTTAGTTATATCCCTGCAATCAGTTTCACCAGAGACGAATTGCTGGACATTCGGAAGTACACACCACCCGATATTTCACCGGTTTTCGATTATTCTGATGTTTTGCTGGACATTGTAGTCGGGGGAGCTGTGGCGCTGATCAAGCGCTTCAGGACGCGCAGACAGGGGAAGCGAGCCGGCGCGCTCGTGAAGCTAAGGCAGCGCGGATTCAGAACG
>NW_015632036.1:1144651-1157354 GCF_001515625.1 Sinocyclocheilus rhinocerous
CATAACACCAGTATTGCAGGAATACCCTACTCCAATAAAACAGGCTTATTGAAAATGCACATTGATTCTCTGCCAGCAGGAGGCGCTTTTGGAACGGCAAAAATAGAACCCCGGTTTCCCCGGTAATGGAAGTAAACAAAGCAGCCAGTACCGGAATTTGAAACTTGCAGCGCTCATGTTTATTTAATAAAATCATAGCCTTTTGAAGTTTAATCGTCACATTAAGCATATCGTGGTCTCTCCATCCCCAAATTGAATACCTCCTGAAATCATAATTCAGGCTGATGATACACTGGGCAACTATTTGAGCAATGTTGCTGGGCAACTTTGGGAAATGTTGCCGTCAATGGGCAACAAGGTGAGACACAGAGCCCACAGCCGATCTAAAATATCCAGATAGGAATATGTTACCCATTCTCAATGGAAAAGAGCCCAAGCAACATGAAAAAAAATCATGAAGCTCTAAAAAAAGTTGCCCAACAAAATTGCTCAAAAATTTGCCCCGTGTATCATCAGACTAAGACTTTCTTGTATAATTTAAGACTTTTTATGGCCTTAAATTTGATACAACTAAATTTAGTTAAATTTAGTCTTGGTCTTGGTCTTTCCAAGATGGCGCCGACGCTGATGGCTGCCTCCGTGGCGTGCTCCGCAGTTGTTTTTATGTTTTTGTTAGTTTGTCCTGTCTTTAGTTATATCCCTGCAATCAGTTTCACCAGAGACGAATTGCTGGACATTCGGAAGTACACACCACCCGATATTTCACCGGTTTTCGATTATTCTGATGTTTTGCTGGACACGCAGTTTATACAAGCGCTTCAGGACGTGCAGACGGGGGAAGAGAGCCGGCGCACTCGTGAAGCTCAGGAAGCGCGGATTCAGAACGCCGTTGCCTAGCATCCATCTGGCGAATCTCCGCTCTCTACCCAACAAAACGGATGAGCTCCTTCTGCTCTCCCGGACAAATAAGGATTTTTCAAACTCTGCTGCTCTGTGTTTCACAGAAACCTGGCTGAAAGACGCCATTCCGGACAGCGCGTTGAGTCTGCCGGGCTTTCAGCTGTTCAGAGCAGATCGCGACGCAGAATCAACGGGGAAATCACGCGGCGGCGGGACACGCTTTTACATCAATGAGAGGTGGTGTACAGATGTAACTGTGTTAAAGAAGATGTGCTGTTCAGATCTAGAAGTGCTCTTCATTAACTGCAAGCCGTTCTATTCGCCGCGGGAGTTTTGCTCGTTCATTCTCGTCAGCGTGTACATTCCTCCGCAAGCACACGTGAGCTCCGCTTTACAGAAACTCGCTGATCAGATCACAGAGACAGAACAACAACACCCGGACTCTGTTTTAATCATTCTCGGGGACTTTAATAAAGCAAATCTCTCCCGTGAACTGCCAAAATACAGACAGCACATCACATGTCCCACCAGAGACAGTAATATATTGGATCACTGTTACACCACAATAAAGAATGCATATCACTCTGTTCCACGGGCAGCTTTGGGGCTCTCTGACCACTGTTTGGTCTCTGAACTGTGAAACTGAAATCAGCTAAACTGTTAAGGACTGTAAAAAGATGGACTAATGAAGCAGAGCAGGATTTACAAGCTTGTTTTGACCTCACTGATTGGAGCGTCTTTGAAGCTGCTGCCACCGATCTGGACGAGCTCACAGAGACTGTAACATCTTATATCAGTTTCTGTGAAGACATGTGCATTCCTACCAGGACTCATTTAACTTACAACAATGACAAACCATGGTTCACTGCAAAACTCAGACAGCTCCGTCAGGCCAAAGAAGATGCTCACAGGAAGGGGAATAATGTCTTCTGTCTATTGTTATATACCTGTACATACAATTGTCGATTTGTATATTTTTTATTCCTTATTTTACTTGTTCTATTTTTTATTTATTTTTATTTTTTATTATCTGTGTTTTTTTTTTTGTTCTGTCACTGTCATTCTGTTACACTGTGGAAGCCTCTGTCACGAAAACAAATTCCTCGTATGTGTAAACATACCTGGCAATAAAGCTCATTCTGATTCTGATTCTGATTCTGATTTAAGACTTTTAAGACTTTTTAAGGACCTGCGGGAACCTTGAAATTGAATTTATTCCTGTGATGACAAAGCTGAATTTTCAGCAGCCATCACTCCAGTCCTTCAGTGTCACATGATCCTTCAGAAATCATTCTATTATGGTGCTCAAGAAACATTTCTTAGAAATAGTTGTTCTGCTTATTTCAGGATTCATTGATGAATAGGAAGTTCAAAAGAACAGCAAATATTTGAAATAGAAACATTCTGAAACAGTCTTTACTGCAACTATTGATCAATTTAATGCATCCTTGCTGAATAAGTGTTTTCATTTGTTTTGGGTAAAAATGCTTTTAATGGTAGTGTAATTATAATCTACAAAACGCTTTTGAGTGTGTGTGTGTGTGTGTGTGTCTGTGTGTGTGTGTGTTTAGCAAACTAATTTTGAAAAAAATTTAACTGTGGGCATCCAAAACATCCTCATTTGTAAAAACAATATAGAAATAAAGTAAATTGTGTTTTTTTCAGTTAGGGTGAGAATGTGTATTTGTACATTAAATAACAGAAGTCAAGTAAAGCTGTGTGGACGAGAGAGAGAGAGTGCAAGAAATTAGTAATTGGATTAATATTTGTATTTTCTTTATCCTTGTATATAAAGCTTCATTTATTAAATGTGAGTGAAATGTAGCCACAACAAATTTCTCAGTGAAATACAAGAGTGCCTGAAAGCATTTGTTGCATTCCAAACAATTAAGCAGAAAGCTGCCTTTAATCTCTGCACTTGTAGAACATTGGTTATCATCAGAAAATGTGCTGTAATTGAACTGAAGTTTACCACTGCAGGCAGGTCAGAATAACACACACCTACACACACTGAGATGCATTATTTCTCTTGCTCCCTCTCTCTGAACCATTTATATAAAGCTTAAACTTATATGCACAGAATTCAGAACACACTCATAATTCACTGTGCTGTTACTTGAAAATAAGTACTTAGCCCAAACTATACTGCAAAATGGAAAAACAAAACAAAACCACAGGTTGAGTGTTCCATTAGTGCCATTAGTGTGTCGACCGGCATGAGACTGTCTTCAACAAGTATGTATGTGTGTGTGTGCGTATGCATGCACTTACGAGAGCTGTAGAAAATCTGTTACATGAAGGCTGACTCTCTCAGCTAACAGCTCCATGAGGCTCAGCCCCTGGTCAGTGGACAGCGAACTAGGTATGGACAAAAAGGAGAAGAGAAATAAAGAAAGAACAATTAGCTAGATCTGTACATTTTCACAAGAAAATGTGGTGCTACAAAGCTACGGTGTTGTGGGTGGTTGCCAGGGTGTTGCTATGGGTTTACAAAATGTTCTATGTAGTTTTTATAGTGTAGCCATGCAGTAGCTAAACTCTCTGGGAAAAAAAGATACAAAATCTGCCACTGGGCTAATACCCTTTCAGAAGGTACACCTTTGTGTATTTGAATTTGTATTTGAACATTTGTATCTAAAGTGTATGGATTAGTACTAGGGGTGCTCCGATTGATCGGCTACCAATTACTATCAGCCGATAATCACATTGGGATGTTTGATCGGCGGTCTCTAAAAAGGCCGATCTCAAAAAACCGATCTCAAGCTGATGACGCTGCCGTGAGAGGTTTGGCATGACATGCAGCGGCACCGTCTCAGTCTCTGTCCGGCGCAGGTGAAATAATTATAATGCTATATTTCTTCATTAAATAACTTATAAAGTAATTTGAAAACCTTATGTGAGACGTAACTTCACAAACAGCGTGAGTGAATCCCCTCTCACAAGAGACACCTAAGAGGGGAATTCCCCCCATTTTCAGGCCCTGAATAAATGTCTAAAAATCCTGATTGGAGTATCACTATATATAGTTATAAATGATAAAAAGAAGGCTTTAAAAAGATTGGTATCGGTGATCGGTATCGGCAGATACTGCTTTCTGTGATCGGCCTCAAAAATCCTAATCGGAGCACCCCTAACTAGTACCTAAATGGTACGTATCAGTTCAGTACCCTTTCAAATCCCCATGGAAAGCTTCTGTACCTTTTTTTCTGACAGTGTAGGTGGTTGATTATTGGCAATAATAATAAATAAAAAAAAAATCATAAGTCTCTGATACTCTGATCTGGCTCAGGTCTCTTTCACTTTAAGTCTATAAGATGTTTTTTTTCCACCCGTTTTATTGTCTGTCAGGCAAAAATCTAATTATTTAAAAGAGTACATACTGTAGTACATTTGTTCTGCTCAATTTAAGGTATGAATCATGTCTATAGCGTAGTTACACTTACACATCATAATTTTTATATTTAGGGCTAAAACAAAGGTTCTCATCCTTGAGATTGCAGTAATTAACACAATTGTTCTAGGATGAACATGACCAAATCTGCAAAATATAACAATTAATATTTCAAATATGGCTTTCAACACCAGCACTTAATATAAAATAGATTAAAATTAGGTCTGTCATCAATATGAGAACATTTAAAATTCAACTATGCAGATCTGGGTGCTGCTAGATGAATGCCATAACAGAAACAATACTGAACACAGCTCACAGGAGGTATACAGAGAGCAGAGAGTGCATAAAAACACAGGGGATAGGACACAGGTGGCTTGTATGCTTTGATAAATCACCTGTATTTTCCAGCAATGAGGCAAACAATAAGGTGTAAATGGAATCCCTGTGAAGTGTGATGTCTTTATGATATGGCCACGCCAGCCCGAGTTAAAACACACACATTCACTCACACATCAGAGCACGTGCAAACACACAAAGCAACTTGCACACAAGCCTGAAGAATGATATGCATCCAAATGGAAACGTATTCACACACATGAGAAAGAAAGTGAGAATTAGAAGATGCTAGAGTGCAACTGTTTTCCTGATGCTTTTTCACGCCTACCACTGCCTTCCAATACACACTTACAAACTTTTAAATCTCCTTTTTGAGAATATGTCTGTGTGTTTTCAGGTACTCCAAGATAAATGGGACTGCAGTAAGTGAGCCTCTGTGAGATAAATCAAGTTATTGGAGATGCAGTGGCTGTGGATGCCAACATCTTTCGCTTTGAGAAATGTACACAACACACACAACCATTTACACACTAACACTAATATACACACAAGAGGACAACTGAGGGAAACCAAATAAATTGCAATATGGAATGCAGTAACATAAACTGAGCATGAACACTGAATGACAAAAGAAAATATGACTGCAAGAGTTAAAAACTCGATGCATAGAAATCATAGTAACCATGTAAAACTACAGATGACTCCTTATTACCATTGTTAGATAAATGTACCTACAATTTCTATAAAACATACACTGATCCTGTGATTACAATGTTGCCTCATATGTAAATTAATACTTTTATTGAGAAAAGCTGCATTAAATTGATCAAAAGTGACAAAGACATTTATGATCTTACAAAAGATTTCTATTTCAAATAAAATCTTTTATACTGTACATTCAGCAAAGAATCTTGAAAATAGTGTATCACAGTTTCCACAAAAATATTAAGCAGCAAACTGGTTTTCAACAGTGATAAGAAATGTTTCTTGAGTGCTAAATCAGCATATTAGAATGATTTCTGAAGGATCGTGTGATCGTATGAGTAATGTCTGCTGAAAATTCAGCTTTTCCATCGCAGGAATACATTACATTTTAAAATATGATCAAATTAAAAACAGTTATTTTAACCCATAATAATATATTTCACAATATTACTGTTTTTACTATATTTTTAATCAAATAAATGCAGCCTTGGTGAGCATCAGAGACTTCTTTCAAAAGCATACTATAGATCCATGTGCCCTTCATGAGTGCAAACATCTTGTTCCTCATCACGACAGTCTATGTAAGTGTTTCTATACAATATATACTTACTCTTCAGTAATAATGTAGCCAAAGTCTCCATCATGTGGACTTGAATACGCTGCAACATTCACTTCCACTCTCACACCCTTCTTTTCCACCTCCTCTTTCTCCATGGATTTTTTTTGTGGCTCTTTTCCTGGTTGAACCTCTGGTTTCACTTCCGGAGAACCGTGCATCCACTGTTCTACCTCAGCGTCCACCAGTGGCTCTGTCTCCAAAGTGTCAGGTTCCATTTTCTTCCTCATCAGGTCCAGTTCTGTTTGTGTTGTCCGGCTCTGGACATTCTCCAAACTAGCCCTCAACGGGCTTCCGGCATTTGGCTGGTCGACGTACCCCAGAAAAGGCTCTTCTGCTTGGGAAAGATGCACAGATCCAGGGCCAGAGTTATGATCCAGGAACTCCAGCAGCTGGCTGATAAAACCTTTGTCCTGGAAATAGAAAATTAAACTGGGAATTCTATTGACTTTATCACAAAGATATATCATGAGTCACATGGCCCTGTGTATTTCCATATATTACCTCGTCATCAGATTTAAGGGCAGTATCTTCTGCTTCTGTAAACAGAATTTTAAATTATGGTAAAGATTATGGCTCTTGATTGATCAAAAATTGTTCTACTTAAGGCCTGTAACTGGGGTTTTAAAGCATGTGTAACCAGGAACTAATCAAATATTTATCTTTGTTAAGGGGTTACTACCTTTATGTGTGGTGTCATCTGCTTTCTCCATCTGATGTAACCCTTGACTGGGCTCTCTCTTTGCCTCCACTTCATCCTGTGTGGCTTCTCTACCTTTGACCCCATCCACTCCATCCACCACCTGCAGGGCCTGGGTGATGACCCTGGAGAGCTTGTCCAGGTCCTTCGGGGTCAAAGTATCCACCCTGACGCTCTGACGTCCGAGCTGGTTAACCACTCCATCAATGAACTTCTCTGAGAGAAACAGAGGCAAGGATAGAAAACGATAGAAGGATAGAATCTGGTAAAGTATTTTGCAAGTGTACAAGAACCACCCTGCTATGACCCCTATTTGATTAAAAAAAGTATAAGAGCAAACTCATCATGGAACTGTCAGTGTTTGTGTGCAATCCAATAAATGGGATAATTGCTTGCCACATTATGCTTAATTCATCTGACGTAAGTATTTGGAGCCAAACTGTGTTTCTCATCTCTACCTCAGTCTCTTTCTCAATTAAGGTAAATTTATACTTTATAATTTAATAATTGTTTTTTTTATTATTATTATTTTGGGGTACAAATTATCATAATGATATTGTTTCCTCAGTCACTTCAGACTGATTCTGAACATGGATAATTATAATGCAAATACTCATCACAACCAATGCATAAAATGAGTTTGACTGAACATAATATGAGAACTGAATTCTTTATTTGTTTTTCCTGGCTTCTTTTTTTAATGCATATAAAAATATTTATGTAAATATATAACATACAGCTTTGGAAAAAATTCCACTCGAAAAGACCACTCAAATTTTTTCTTAAATCAGCATCTCTACATGTATGGCAGCCATTCCATTCCAGTGTCTGTTGAATTCCAACACAGGCATACCTCATTCTGTTTAATGAAGTACCGATTAGGTGATCACCTCAACCAAATCTTATTTAACGAGGAAAAGTATAAAAACCACTGCTGTGGTCATGAATATCCTCTTTTAATAGGACCAGCTGGATGGCAAAAACAGTGCTAGCAGTACCTCAAAAGTAATTGGAATCAAATAATAATGATTGACCATGCCAAAAGAGTTGAAAAGAAACATTTTTGGTGAGGAAAAGAAGGGTTTAAAATTCTGGCTTTACTGGCAGAGGGATACAGTGAGTGTCAGGTTGCTTCCATCCTTAAAATTTCAAAAACAGCAATTCTTAAGAACAAGGTCAAGCTGCAGACATTGGGGACAACAAAGCTGAAAACCACTCTCGACTGACCGGGATGACCGCCAACTCATTTGAATGTCACTCAACAACCTGTAGGATAGCATAAAGTGTCATACAAAAAGAATGGCAAACCGCAGGTGGGGTGAAGTGCACGGTGAGGACGGTTTGAAAGCAGAGCTGAAGTTGTGCAGAGCTTGAAGAAAGCCCTTCATCAATGAGAAGCAAAGAAGAGCCAGGCTGAACCAGACCATAAGGATTGGACATTCTCTGATGAGTCTAATTTTCAGCTTTGCCCAACACCTGGTCATCTAATGGTTATACGAAGACTTGGCCTACAAGCCACAGTGTCTCACACCCACTGTGAAATTTGGTGGAGGATCGGTGATCTGGGGTGCTTCAGCAAGGCTGGAATCGGGCACATTCGTCTTTATGAAGGTCGCATGAATCAAGCCACATACAAAGTTGTCCTGAAAAAAAAAACTTGCTTCCTTCTGCTCTGACAATGTTCCCCAACTCTGAGGACTGTTTTTTTCCAGCTAGACAATGCCACACAGCCAGGTCATTCGAGGTGTGGATGGAGGACCACCAGATCAAGAGCCTGTCATGGCCAGCCCAATCTCCAGACATGAACCCCATTGAAAACCTCTGGAATGTGATCAAGAGGAAGATGGATGGTCACAAGCCATCAAACAAAGCCAAGCTGCTTGAATTTCTGCATGAGTGGCATAAAGTCACCCAACAGCAATGTGAAAGACTGGTGGAAAGTATGCCAAGACGCATGAAAGCTGTGATCGAAAATCAGGGTTATTCCACCAAATACTGAACTCTTCCTAAGTTAAAACATTAGTACGGTGTTGTTTAAAAATGCATATTAACTTGTTTTCTTTGCATTATGTGAGGTCTGAAAACATTATTTTCATTATTTGAGGTCTGAAAAAGCATATTTTTTGTTATTTTGACCAGTTGTCATTTTCTGAAAATAAATGCTCTAAATTACAATATGTTCATTTGGAATTTGGGAGAAATGTTGTCAGTAGTTTATAGAATAAAACAGACCATGTTCATTTTACTCAAACACATACCTATAAATAGTAAAACTAGAGTAACTGATAATTTTGCAGAAGTCTCGTTTTTTTCCAGAGCTGTATATACATACACACACACACACACACACACATATATATATATATATATATATATATGTGTGTGTGTGTGTGTGTGTGCGTGTGTGTATATATATATATATACAGTATATACACATAAATAAGAAGGATTAGCTCACCATCTACTGAACTGAGGGCCTCCTTGTAAGCAAGCATGCTTGTTGAAGATTTGAAAAACAATTTTTCTATTTGGGGCTTTGGAGGTTGCTTGGAAGCTCCTGGCAGTTTTTCTTTTTTGGTTGCAGAAGTGCGCTGAAGGCTGGAGTACTGCACCTTTCCCTGTGTTTGACCTTTACCAGGATCTTGTGCTCTCATGGGCCCAGCTTGATACTGCTGAAGCTCAGCAAGAGGGACTCCAGTATGATCCTGCTCAAAACCAGTGAAGTATGATCGACCTGGGGGAGGCTGTTCCACAATGGCCGGGAGATCAGGTTGGCCTTGTAGGAAGAAGATGTGGGGCGAGGGAGTCTTCTCTTTGAGGTGAATTACACCCTTATGATTGCGGGGCCCATCTCCCTTGTACTATGGTAGAAGAATAAATAAATATGTAAACAAATAAATAAATAAACAAAGAATTTGGCATGCAAAACAGAAACAGTCCTCTTACCAAACCTATAATATACATATGGTTAATGTTCCCTCTAATTTTTTCTTGCCGAGCAAAACTTTTCTCTAGGGATGCACCGATACCACCTTTTCCAGTACTCGCCCGATACCGATACTTTTATTTTTGGTACTTGCCGATATTTCTCTATTGGGCAGACATTTCAGCCACCTGAACTTTGATTTGAGCTTTGATGTAACTAAATGATGATTTTAGGTTACCTGATTTTTTACAGTGCTGTTACCAAGAAATTCAATTAAAAAATCATTTAAAAAATCTTATACAGAACAGTTCAGTTCTTTATAATAATATAATATAATATAACATGAAAAATGAAGCAGTTATTGCTCATGAATTCCCTTTTTCGGGTCAATTATTTATTAGGCTTATAATATAATATAATAAATATAATATAATAAACAAATATTTTCAAAAAACATGAACATGTGAATTATTTTACAGTTATATAAAACACACCTGTGTGTAACTGGAAATGTCTCAGAGTTTTGTTAATGTTCTGTGCTCATCATCCGCTATTTCCAGCACTTAATCAAGCCACTCTTCTTTCAAACATGATGACGTTTTATTTCACATGTTCTGTTTGGATTAGCTCTCGTGTTGAGCTATTTCGTCCGCAACCATTAAAGTATTTGATTTCTACAGTGTAGGGATGGGGAGTTGACTCCAAAAGAGTCAATTCCTCGACTCTGAATAGCCCTAGAGTCGGAGTCGACTCCAGCACTGGAATCGACTCTCGGTGTCGACTCTGAAATCACTGATGTCTTCACTGATTCTCAAATCCCTATCATGTGCATGACAGTTGAGTGCTATATATCAGCAAAGAGTGAACGAAATTAAGCGAGGAAAACGTCCTAAAACAGTATTACTTAAACTGTATGGGCAAGATCTTGAACAGGTTAAGGTTGTAAGATTCTTGGGAGTGTTTTTTGATGAGAAGTTGACCTGGTGTCAACATATTGATAAGGTTAGGAATAAATGTAAAAAGGTAAATAATGTTTTAAGATGTCTATCAGGACAAGACTGGGGAGCAAGCAGGTCATCGCTCATTAACATCTATCAGGCTCTTTTAAGAGCAGCGTTAGATTATGGTTGCCTAGCATATATGTCAGCATCAGAATCAAACCTTAAAAAACTTGATGTGGAACAGGCACAGGCACTTCGGATTTGTACTAGAGCGTTTAAATCATCACCGGTATCTGCGTTACAAGTTGAGACAGGAGAGATGCCTTTACGTATTAGGAGGATCAAGATCATGCTGGCATATTGGATAAATCTACAAGGGCATAGCGAAGTACATCCCACAAAGGCCATCTTACAAGATTGTTCAGAACATAGTAAAAGTAATTATTACAGTTTCGGATGGATAGGAAATGCAAAAGCACAAAACGCAAGCCTCAGCCAGCTCCAAGTAAGCCCCATTGTGGCACTATCAGCTGTGCCACCTTGGAAATTCATAAAGCCATCTGTAGATATAAGCCTTCAACAAATGTTAAAAGAAAAATCTAAAATAATGCCACAGAGGATAATAGTTCAAAATTACATGGACCTTTATCAAGACAAACTATTCATATTTACAGATGGATCAAAGCAGCCAGAGACAGGCCGTACTGGGGCTGCTTTCTCCATTTCGCATTATGAAATAGCAGTTAAAAAAAGAACAGCAGATCATTTATCGGTGTACACAGTAGAGCTTTTAGCAATTTTATTGGCATTACAGTGGTTGGAAGGAAATAAACAGAACCAAAATGTAATCATAGCTTCTGACAGCTTATCTGCTCTATCTAGTATTCAATCTGGGAAAACATCATGTAGACAAGATATCATATACCAGATATTCAACTTACTTTTAATACTGTATGATAAAGGGCTGAATGTTTCCTTCCTTTGGGTTCCTGCTCATGTAGGGGTGGAAGGAAATGAGATTGTAGATATTCTGGCAAGAGGAGCAATAAAGCATGAAACAGTTGATATACAAATACCGTTATGTAGAACAGAAATCAAAACCATTATTAAGGGACATACAAGCAAAATATGGCAAGAATACTGGGACATAACTGATACTGGACGACATCTGTATAACATACAAAAACAAGTAGGCTTAAATAGTATTAGGCAGAGCAGGAATCCAAAGGAAGGAAAGATAATTACACGTCTTAGAATAGGTCATGCTGGTTTAAATTTTACATTACAGAGAATAGGAAAACACCCTACTGGTCTTTGCGACCACTGCAACACACAAGAGACAGTAAAACATATTTTATTAGATTGTAAAAGGTATGAAGAAGAAAGAAGGGAGTTAGAATCACAAGTTGGAAAACAAAACATGACAGTGGGAAATCTGCTAGGGAAAACAATGTCTAGGGAAATATATAATCTCCTAATGAATTATTTGAAAAATACTGGGATAAGTGAAAGAATTTGATGGAGATATATGGGGGGAAGGAGTATGGGTGTATATATATGTATATGTGTGTATGTATGTATGTATGTATATATATATATATATGTATGTATGTGTGTACATATGTATATATATGTGTATAGATAATTTGGGGGGGTTAAAGGAGGAAAAAAGGAAAAATAGTTTTTATTTTTTTTTTATTTTTTTTTATTCTCTCATTGTCCTTTCTCTCAAAGTACTGCCCACACTCCAGTCCAGTAGGTGGCGGTAAATGCACCTTTAAGTTGGTTTGCCAACCGCCAATAAAATTTAAAGAAGAAGAAGAAGAAATTGTATATAAAAACGCGAAATTAATCATTACCGAATGAAATGCTAAAATGTTTTATTTAGTGTGCTCAGTGCGCTATGATCCGCGGCTGTTTATCACCATTATTTTGATTTCAAATTCGAACGTTGTTACTCATTTTTTTTCTCTCTCATTATCTTTTCACACATACATATTCACGTGTAAGCGCAATATTATTAAATGCATTTTACTTCTGTACTGATTTATATATTAAGTTTATATATTAAGATGCTCAAGCAAGTGGCAAAACATGTAAACACAGCCTACAGTCTACTTTTCTTACGTTAAGGTAGTAGGCTATCACAATTTTAAATTAAAACTTACCATTGACAGAAACAGCC
>NW_015632036.1:1158382-1161513 GCF_001515625.1 Sinocyclocheilus rhinocerous
GCTTAATATTTACAAATACTAGTGGGAGTGGGAGTGTGCTCACTTGTGTGTGCGCGCATCGGGGCGGAACTCCGCTGTGCGCGATACAGAGTAGGGATGGGGAGTCGACTCCAAAAGAGTCAATTCCTCGACTCTGAATAGCCCTAGAGTCGGAGTCGACTCCAGCACTGGAATCGACTCTCGGTGTCGACTCGGAAATCGCTGATGTCTTCACTGATTCTCAAATCCCTATATAGTGCATGGCAGTTGAGTGCTATATATCAGCAAAGAGTGAACGAAATTAAGCGAGGATCCGTTTGCAGTGCAGTCCGTGTGCGGTGCAGAAGCAGCACGGGCTCAGTGTGCTTTATTTAGTGTGCTCAGTGCGCTATGATCCGCGGCTGTTTACCACCATTATTTTGATTTCAAATTCGAGCGTTGTTACTAATTTTTTCTCTCTGTCAGCATAGTGATTATCTTTTCACACAGTAATACTATCTTTCATAGACATATTCACGTGTAAGCGCAGTATTATTAAATGCATTTTACTTCTGTACTGATTTATATATTAAGTTTATATATTAAGATGCTCAAGCAAGTGGCAAAACATGTAAACACAGCCTACAGTCTACTTTTCTTACGTTAAGGTAGTAGGCTATCACAATTTTAAATGAAAACTTACCATTGACAGAAACAGCCATCTCGTGCCTTTTTTGTTTTTTTTGTATTTAGGCTACATTACAAGTAACCCTGCTGGTCATAAAAAGAACTTTGTTTTCTAACTCCACGAGTGCCATCGGTTACCATGAATGAATGATGAATGAATGATGCATTTATATAGCGTTTTTTTATTGTGTATTGTTGTACACCCAAAGCGCTTTACAATCATGTGGGGGGGTCTCTCCTCAACCACCACCAGTGTGCCGTATCAATCCATGTACATTTTTAACGTGAGCAATGCCCTGTCACTTTAATTCAACATGTGCAGCACAGCAAAAATAAAATAGGCTTGGTGCGGGAACGATCGCTGCTATGCTGCATATACATACCGCTCGTAACGCATCGAGTGAATGTTCAACAAAAGCAAATGCTCAAAAAGAAATCACGCACTGCAAACGGAGTATGTGTGAAACAGGTGTGGAATAGTAAATGTAGTTTGTAATTACACATGCTTCTGTGACAGCTTTGTATAATTGATGTTTTGTTATGCAATGTTAGCCTATGTTTAATGCAGTCAATAGCCTATAGGCTACATTTGGTTTTCCATAGGCTATTCAATACTAAGTACACGCACTGCAAACGGAGTATGTGTGAAACAGGTGTGGAATAGTAAATGTAGTTTGTAATTATACATGCTTCTGTGACAGCTTTGTATAATTGATGTTTTGTTATGCAATGTTAGCCTATGTTTAATGCAGTCAATAGCCTATAGGCTACATTTGGTTTTCCATAGGCTATTCAATCATTAAACTAAGCTTAAATCATTAAAAACTGACACATAATAAACAAGAATAAACAAATCAGTAAGTGTAGGCCTACATTCGTATGTATTTTTGTATTTAGGCCTATTGTATTTATTTTTTAATATCAATGCTGTTTAAGACTATGCGTTTAGCGCCATCCCCTGACCATTATGTGACGAATTCATTAAAGAATATGTTATTTTTTATTTAATTCTGAGAGAATATTCCACCACGGCTGTTTTTCGTGACTTTGCAACAGCAAAAAAACGGTGATAGCTCATTTAAAGGTAATGTCACCGCTAAATTGGACTAAATTAGACAGTCACGCTAAATGGAGTCGAGGAGTCGATTCCGAAAAACCTGGAACCGAACACCCTACTACAGGGACTGATTTTGCACACATCATTCTCTTTCTATGAAACCTGTAGACCGCATTCACCGCTTCTAACTCTATAGCGACACCAACTCTATAGCGGTTTGCCCGAGCATTGCAACTATTTTGCATTTACTAGAATTCAATCAAATGGCTTTCCCAACTCATTTTTGCGTTTGTCCTGTGCGCGGCGTATTATTTCTTCTGCGCGGCCACACACGTGTGCAGCTTAGAGGGAATATTGCATATGGTACCACTTCGATAAAGTTGTTGTAGAAACATTTTTATCAAAGACTGAAGAAAGATAATATTGTTTAAAGAGTTTTTGTCTCATTTTAACATTGTATCAGCCTCCCTCTTTTTGCTCTGCATATTGTTCTGCTCTATATGAGAGATTATATAAAACAATTATATTCTTCCCACCATTGCAGAATAGAAGGCCAAACTGACTATAGAACAGCAGGGTGGGCTTCGATGAACAGCCCAGCACATACACACGGCTGGCTCCAAAAGCACCGCAGGACACTAATGTTCAATAGTGCATTGAACTTTTCAACTCTCACGACTGTTAACTTCAAGAACAGTTGTTTGGTGATGGTTTGTGTGTACCAAGCAGGTTGAATCTCAGATTACATGTCCCCAGTAGCTATGTGCTTATCTGACAGTTGTCCAATGAAGTGCTGAGCAAGTAGCAATACATGGCGATTTTTGCAAAACTTGACTTTCCACAGCATGTACAGCGCATTTGTTAGAAGTGCATTAAAATAATGCATTTAGTAACTACTATATTTTGTAGCCATCAACAAGGTATCCATGTATATGTGGTAGTTCTGCCCAGTTGTTTACAGCCCCAAGCTGAAGATTTTAAGGACACTTTTAAGGACAACTGCCATATAGTCACTATGCATCCAAATACTTCAAGTGATATGTGCGCAAACAGAACTATTCATATATATATATTAGGGTTGTGCGATATGGACAAAAAAAACCTATCGCGATTTCTTTGATCAATTTTGCGATTTCGATTTTAATCACAATTCTGACACACACAGACATGCTTTACAGTCATAAATGCATTCAGTGTGAATTTGAAACATATTTCCAAAAGAAAACCAATTAGAGCTTTATCAAGAAGCTGTAACATGTCTCTAGAACAGACATAAGGCAAAATAATCACTAAGTAAAGGTGTAACAAAATGTCTCTAGAATAGACATATGGCAGGAAAAAAAATCCCGTGTCCAGGGATTTTTTTTGCCATGCATTGGTCATAGAGCTCTTTGTGGCGTTGCCTCAGATGTTGAACTAGATTTGTTGC
>NW_015632036.1:1161656-1174761 GCF_001515625.1 Sinocyclocheilus rhinocerous
AATTCTCCGAACTGACAACACGTTTTGCTGCCAACAAGTTTAGGCTAGTAGTAAAACTTCACTCTTCAGCTCTCGCAGAAACACTCAGTCGAACCACAGCAGCAGTGATGCGTTGTGAAACGTTCTGTTTCTGAAATCAGTATAATCTTTATTGAAAGACATTAGACTTCATTGATGCAACAGCTGGCCGCATAACAATGTTCATAACAATCATTTCTTACATCATGTAATCAGAAATTAATTCTGTAATGAAATATACATCAGCTGCTAAATCAAATGTATCAGAAAGTGTATCCAAGTGGTGCAATTGAAGGGTTTTTATCGGCCTCTGTAGTTCCATGAAGAACTGTTAACAGCCATGGAACCTTTCCAATGCACAAAAGGTTCTTTATAGTGAAAAGGGTTCTTTTGATTATTAAAATGTTCTTCACACAAAGAAAAAAGTGGTTTCATTTTAGGGCTGTGCGATATGGACAAAAAAAAACCTATCGCGGTTTCTTTGATCAATTTTGCGATTTCGATTTCGATTTTAATCACGATTTTGACACAGACATGCTTTACAGTCATTAATGCATTCTGTGTGAATTTGAAACATATTTCCAAAAGAAAACCAATTAGAGCTTTATCAAAAAGCTGTAACGTGTCTCTAGAACAGACATAAGGCAAAATAATCACTTAAGTAAAGGTGTAACAAAATGTCTCTAGAATAGACATATGGCAGAAAAAAAAAAAATCCTGTGTCCAGGGATTTTTTTTGCCTTGCATTGGTCATAGAGCTCTTTGTGGCGTTGCCTTAGATGTTGAACTAGATTTGTTGCGCCAAGTTCACACGTACTCCGTCTGCAGCGCATATACAGTATATGCATGCGTTGCAGAAGCAGCACGGACTCATTTTGCTTTTGCACAGGACGCGTTTGCAGTCCGCTCCTGATCCGCGGCTGTTTACCACAAACACAACATTTATCCATTATTTTGATTTCAAATCCAAACGTTGTTTTTCAGCATTGTGATTCTCTTTTATCACAGTACAGTAATACAATCTTTCATAGACATATTCACGTTTAAACTCAATAAATATAACTTTGTTTAACTGCCACCACGAGTGCCATCTATTATTGCCTTGTTTATCTAAAAGTGCACTTTTCCTTGTTTTAAATCTAGCCAAAAAGCCATGTGTTGACTGTGAAACAGTAGACTTTAATTATATGCATTTATGGTGTAATTACTAAATTTCCGTGTCAATCCATGTTATTTTTTACTGCGAATAATGCGCTGTCACTTTAATTCAGCGCATATAGCACAGCAGAAATAGATTCCGTGCGGAAACGATCGCAGCATGACTGGAGCGCACAGCCGGACCGCAATCGCGTGCAGTGTGAACGCTCTGATCCGTTAACATGGGCGCGGACAAAATACGCACCACAGACGGAGTGTGTGAACCTGGCATTACGTTTGTATGCCCGCCCGGTCTGTTCTGTTCTCGTGCTCCATTTAGGCGCGCTGCATTCTGATTGGTTCGGATAGCATACTGCGGGAGGTCGGGGCGCGGAAAATCGTGCAGTAAAGCGATTTAGAAATCGCACATGCTAAAATCGCGATTTTATGACGATATCGATTAATCGCACAGCCTTAATATATACATATATATAGTTGTTGGAGATTCACCTTCCAAAGCACTTGCTGCCCTTGAGGACTCTGTTTGAAGGAGGCAACATCAGAAGGCAGGAAACCTTGAAGGTACCTCTGCAGTGTCCTGCTCACTTCTTCTTTCAGCTTCCTGTCCCCATTGGGAACATTTATAAAACAATCCCATGTTTAAAAACAGATAAACAGATTTTAGAAGATAAAAAGTGTTTAGAATGCATATATGTCCTTATCAGATTATCACTTTACTTCAATTTGTCAACATTAGATGCATTCACTATTCATGAAAAATACTTTTACGGTATATATAAAGCTTGATTAACATTTCACAAGTTGTATAAATCAACACTAGTTAATGAAATATGAACAAACAATAATTAACTACGAACAATAGTATATCTATAAATTACCGTTAACTTAGATAATTAAACGCTGCAAAAGTATTTCAAGACACCAGATGCATAAACTAATGTTAACGAATGAAACTTGTTGTGTTATCAACCGCTGTTACATAAAAATACTAAACTTGAATTAATAAAAGATTGCAACAACAAGTACTACAACAACAGTTTTCATAAACGCATTATTGTCACGGATGCTAAACACAACAGAGGATTTAGGAGCTCACCTGGAATTGCCATTGAAACGAGAAAAGGTGTTTGTAAATCCTTCAAGAGGAACCTTGGGTAGTTGTGAGAGCTCTTTTGAGATTACCTCCGGAGTTGTGTCATCCTGCCAAGTATATCCTATAATAAAACGAACAGAGAGAACTATAAAGTGGCATATACATAAACTAACCGGATTATATTCAAAGAAACCCCGCTTACACCTTGAATTGCTGACATTTCAAAAGACATTACAAAGACCAGACAAGAGGAAACTATTTTAAGTCACCATCATGGATAAAGCACACTGCTGCTCATTTTGCCCACAAGCATAACTTTAAATAACGTGCTGCTGATATTCAAAGTATTCACGTTAATTAGTCCATATATTTTCTAAGACTAAAGACTTGCACAGTAATCAGAAGAATTTGTTTAAGTACCTCACGTCTACAATCATTCATTCACCTTTTAAAAAAATGCCACACTCTAAAGAATGTCAAACATCTGGTCAAAAAAAAATTAATCTCAGGTCGGAATCCATAACAACACTTTCTGAATTACAGGGAGGAAAAACATAAATAGAAAAACACCAAACTGATGCATCAAATCCCATCTTGTGCATTCTGAAAACGAGTTCATCCAGCTTTCATGCAAATGTCACCGAATCAGACATACTTGAGATTGTTTACCACACTAAGGGACACAGGTATGCGGTGATTGAACGGATGGATGGGAGGAATGTCATTAACAGTGTTGGGCAAGTTACTCTGAAAATGTAATCAAATTACTGATTACTCCTTTTAAAAGTAATCACGTTACTGATTATTTTATTTCAAAAGTAATTAGTAATTAGTTACATTACTAGTTACGTTACTTTTTCTCCATTAAATTCGTGAAATCCCAGCATACACGCTCCCGATAAACAACTTTACCAAGGACCCTGTTTTTTTTTTACTTGGCTTGCCAGCAAAAGACATTGCTTTAATCGCTAACCGGTTTGTACTCTGTGATAAGCTCCTGTTACTCGCTAGGAAATGCATCCTTATTGAGTGGATTCACCCTAGACCCCCATCACTTTCCCTTTGGTATAGAGAGTAACCAGCCACAGATGCTGAGGAACGAATAAAGATCTGAAGAGCATCTCCTTAAGCCCCTATAGATGTGACCTCATTAGCCTTCCACCAGCCTCCGACACTCAGTCCTGTTAATCTGTTTTCTTGGAAACATGATGGGTGGGGTTGAGAAGAGGGGCAGACAATGTAAATCTCTTATTTACATATATCGCTAAAAAAGGCAGAAGACAGATCGTGGGCTTACAGTGGGGCCTCAACTCAGCTGGCTTACAGTTAAATATCATCTGCCACCATCTGTGGATTCCATACATCACCGAATGTTGGATGAAGGAGAGAAAATGTCACATTACAGATGCTGTGCCTTTTTGAGGGATCCAAGGATGCGTGTTAATAATGTAACACAAAATATATAATCAATTTTTTTAAAGATAGATTTTTTGTCAATTAAATGATCAACAAAGTGTTTGCTAATGAAGGTTTTTCATTCAATGAGACAAAAATGAATATCACGACATAATTTTAATTCAAATAAACAGTTGACAAAAATATGACAAGAGAAGGGGTTCTGTGCTAGTTAGAATTTGCAAGTCACATTATGAATACACTCAATCCATAACACACTCAATAACTAAAGCATAAAGAGACTACTTGTTAAATACTGTATTAATTTAAGCCTGTATCAACATTTAACATGTTTGAATATTTGGTTTAATTTTGCACAATTTCATCAACTAAAACATTATTCTTGTTCGCTAAAATTGGACGCCATTTAAAAACTGACTAAAATTAATGAACATGACATTCTGACTAAACTTAATGGATATATTCAGCAAAAACCAAAACTGACTAAAAGAAAAAAAAACTGCATCAAAATTCAGTGAACAACGTAAGAGAAATAGCAAGCACAAGGACAGCTGAGCATTTGTGTTACATCAGCATTTACCCTCCAAGGAAACACACACACTTACAATGTTGTTACCTTCCTGTCACCCAGAGTGCTGCACCCTTTTTCCTCAGCAAAGCTCCACCTCATTAGGTCTTGGATGGAGCCTGATATAATGTGCTATTACTAATTAGCAGACCGGTCATTGATGTCGCTGCTATCAAAACATGTGTAGGGGTGATGGTGGTGGGGGGGGGGGTCTTCCAGACATCTATTGCTTTTTTTTTAAGAGAATGCCATCTTCAAATATTTAAATCCCTTTTTTAGCAGCAGACATGCCTTCCATTCTTTGTTTTGACTGGCTTTTGGTTGTGCGGGTCAATATGCAAATTGGAGCACAAGTTAATATGGAACCATCTTCCAATTAGTGTAGCTGACAAACATTGATTTAATTCTGTTCATCATGAATTGCCTAATTTATTGTGATAGTATAATAGCATAAATTAGGCAAGGGGGCAGGTGGGCTTTTCCTGGATTATATGGGATTTCCATAGTATCTTCATAAACTAATTAATTCAACTCAGGTGGCACATTCCACAAATACGGTACACCCTGGTATCCCATGAAAAGACCTAATAAATAGGGTATATGTCGAATGTCACCTGACCAAACCCGGAAAACAGGTCTCATCGCTTCCGCTTGTCGGAGAACGTGCTAACAGCCGTAATAAATAATAGCGATATCTATGGACTTTTAAGATAATCAGTTAAACTAGCTAGCTGTTTTTATTGTTGACGTTTTATTTAATTTTTTTATATAACTGTTAGTGAAAAGAATAAAAATAAAAAACTTTTAGATATCATTCCGCATATGTGATGGGCATTGGTTATGATAATCTTTGGTATCTACTTTGAAGGCATCTCGAGTAAAACTGCTTCATATTTAACGAAGCATATGCAAAACGCTTTAACCAGAAGCGGCGAGACCAGGTTAACAGAATACGGAAGTCTGTAGCGCATAACCCCTATTCACATTATTATGAATTTTTACAAGGCATGTGACAATGCGATACGTGCGACTTATTCGTAATGAGACTCATTTATAAATCTGCTGTTGTCAACAAAAAGAAACATTGAGGTCTTCCTGCGCAATACGCCAAAATAAAAGTTGAGAAAAAGCAAGAACCCCATCAACATTTATAAATGTTAGTATTGTAATTTTACTGTTGTCCTGTAAAATAAAATAAAAAGACAATAATAATGATAATAATAATTACAAAAGCTCTGTTAATGCATTTATTGTAACATTCACACAGTGTTCAAATTGGGATCTGTAATATTTTCTAATGTTTTAAACATGCTCAGCAAGGCTTCTGCTCAGCAAGGCTGCTTTTATTTGTACAGTAAAAAATACATGCCTGTATTTTTACATGCCAGGGGGTCTGATGGCCAAAAATTATTATTTTACTAACTTATTAATTTTAAGTTAAATTGTGTTTTGTTGGTATAATGTCTGCTAGAATGTTAAAAAAAATGTTCAGTGTTAAATATTTTTAAATTGTAGTTTTGTAATTGATTTTTTCTTTGAAAAGCAAGACAAAACAGTAAAAAGCGCATTTTGGCTATTTAATTTGTGCAATGGTGCAAAAAATTGGCAAAATACAGAAAGAAAAAAGAAACTTCGGCTCAATGTTTCATTTTGTTTGGTTTCGGCTTTGGCCAAGAATTTTCATTTCGGTGCATCCCTACTAATTATGATGAAAGGTCACAATTCTTTTGCCTCCTATGCACAACACACAAACCCGATCTACTGCAAAAGCCATCATCATTGGACAGAAAATGGCAAAAACAGAAAACTGCAGCAATGTGTACTCAAGCATCTGTTTAGAACAGCATTTAGGAATTTCTCACGAAGAGGGCTTCTGGACAGATTCATACTGGCTGGCTGTCTTGAGTGAACCCCATGCAAAATGATGTGAACTTTGCTGCAGAGCAACAGATGCAGAAAGATAATTTGATATTCTTAAGCCCTCTATGGAAAAGAGAACCACCGAGAGCTCTCTAGAAACTGTTGACATTTACTGTACTGAAAAACACTTTAAGAATTAAAAAAATAAATACATAAAAATCCCCAAAACTAAATGCAAGTAATTGTATATCAACAAATTAATACTGACGGGTTTGTTAATTCAAATGTTTTGCAAGTATGTAAACACACAATTAAAATAAATAAATAAATAAACATATACAAGGACACATGTGCTTCTGCTGTGTTAAAGCACTGATTGCACTAATTACCAACAATTTGTTATTTGGTATTACAATGTAATGGCCCCTGTTTTGCAATACTGGTTTTACCAGCCCTTCTGACAGTTAACTTTGAGTGTGCCAGGGAAAAATATAAGTAAATTGTAGGACTCATTATTTAGCATGTTGGAGGGCTTACACACAGGCTAACAGGTACCAATCAAATGTGTTATTCACAGCCTGATCTATCAAATATAGTGCTTCTCTCACACTATCAAATAAACAACACATATAAATACATTTGCAGCACACCCAAGATTGCTTGGCAGAGAATAGCATTTTCCCAGCATGCACTGTGGCTGCTGAAATCTAATTTGTTGCCTTACTATTGCTGTTGAATTGTACTGTATTGTTATGCATTTGTGTTCTCCTGTTTATTTGTGTTTTCATGTTATTTGTTATGCCACTTGCAAGTTTTATAACAATGTTTTCGTCCTACTGCTAGTTACCATAGTTGTGCAAAATGTGCCAGTTCATTATTCATATTGTCATGTCTTCCACTTTCAGTTCAAGCTTTAAAGTTAAAGATGTTTATATGTGAAATAAATTGTTAAAATACTGAGCTCCATATAACTGTATTTGTTATGGACCTACAGCTCAGCACAGCATCTAAAAAGCTGAAAACAAACTGACCATCTAATAGTTACTATGGTGTAATAGTACCACATTACCTTGGAAAGAAATTTCAAGAATCTGTTGTAAAGCAAATTAATTCCCAGTAGCTGTTTGAACATCTCACTTGCACACAAACAACCACACAGGTGTCATGGATGGTTTTAGCAGAGGCTAAGAGGTATACGTCAAAAATGTAGTGCACTATTGCAGCCAATGTCCCCTGCTCTCCTTCGATCTGCCTTTCTCACTCTTGTTCCCCCGTGTCTCATCTCTCGTGGGCCATGAGAGTAAGTAGCTCTAATGCACGTCAAGGTGAATCAGTTTGCTTCGCTGAACTTCTATCTGAACATGGAGTTTCTACCTGGATGATGGTAAGGTTAAAGGTAACAAGTAAGCCTGGAGGGCCATGTTACACATCTATACACAGCACCAGTGTCTCTTCATATGCCTTGTGTTGTTTTACATGAACCACCCCAACAGAACCTACATACTGTAACTCAGAAATCAGGTTCACTATATACTTCTAATGAACAAATCTGTATATTTGCAACTATTTTGGAAAATAAACAGTCACTGATTGTTGAAAGTACTGGATGTCTCGTCACATCAAAATTTATGAGGAAAAAAAAGATATTTTGAGATGGAGTATCTGTCATTAAGGATATGTATATCATTTAGTGTTGAACAGAACACAGGGATCTTGAGACACGTTTTTCAAAGATCTATTACATTGACACTGCATCTTAAAAATGTGATGCTCATGGTGTAAGATGTGACCAAGACTAAATAGCCAAAGATGTCTGTCATCATATTTACAATTTAAAAAAAGTGTAGATGGAACACAACAACACATCCTATATTGAAAAAAAGCCCAAAGTCTACCTCGAACAGACTGCAAAATGGATTGTTAAAAACAAGCAATATATTGACTTCATAAGCATAATTTTGGTCTTCCTTAATCAGTGTTTCCCCTAGGTTTACGGCTTTATTAAAAGTTTAACAAATATTACATGTTTAGGACCCTATGAAATGTTTTTATTTTTCCAACCTTATGTTTTATTGTAACCAAATTCTGTTTTAGCATGTCTAATTATTTGAAAGCATAAAACAAGTTTAATTTATTCTTACAAAACAAGCAATATATTGACTTCATAAGCATAATTTTGGTCTTCCTTAATAACATAATACTTTACATTAGGGCTGTCGATTTAACACGTTGATCTAATTAATTAGTTATGGGGGAAAAAAACACAATTTTTAACCCAATTAAACCTATTTTTCATTTCTGAAGCGGCATCAATGTACTGCGAGAGCAATTCAAAAGCATACAGAGCCGTCTGCTCTCTATAGCTCTCGCGGTACTTTGATGTCAAATACCAAACTGTTGTGCGTCTCCAAGCAAAAAACAATTTCTGAATGAATCGCTTTGAACAAATCGGGTGAATCAATGATTCAATGGCCCATTCATAAAAAGAGCCATTTACTTCATTCCATAAAAATAAAAAGTCCATATTAATAAAAAAAACGATTTAAAGGGATAGTTCACCCAAAAATTTAAAATGAAAAAAGAAAAAAGAAAAAAAACTTTCTAAAGCTACTTTTTGTATTATCTATTTCATTCTTTCCTCATGTAACACAATAATGGTTTTAAAAAAAAATTGTGGGCAATTTCTCAGCCAAATTTGATGTGTCAGTAGTAGTAGTAGCCAGCCAGCCTGTTACGTAGGCTACATTCAACTCAACAATAGTAATATATTTCTGCCAATGCCCTCAAGTTAAACCGCATAATTTTGGTCTTCCTTAATAACATAATACTTTACATTAGGGCTGTCGATTTAACACGTTGATCTAATTAATTAGTTATGGGGGAAAAAAACAATTTTTAACCCAATTAAACCTATTTTTCATTTCTGAAGCGGCATCAATGTACTGCGAGAGCAATTCAAAGGCATACAGAGCCGTCTGCTCTCTATAGCTCTCGCGGTACTTTGATGTCAAATACCAAACAGTTGTGCGTCTCCAAGCAAAACACAATTTCTGAATGAATCGCTTTGAACAAATCGGGTGAATCAATGATTCAATGGCCCATTCATAAAAAGAGCCATTTACTTCATTCCATAAAAATAAAAAGTCCATATTAATAAAAAAAACGATTTAAAGGGATAGTTCACCCAAAAATTTAAAATGAAAAAAGAAAAAAGAAAAAAAACTTTCTAAAGCTACTTTTTGTATTATCTATTTCATTCTTTCCTCATGTAACACAATAATGGTTTAAAAAAAAAATTGTGGGCAATTTCTCAGCCAAATGTGATGTGTGACTAAATAGTAAACAGTAATAGTAAAAATACATATAACAGTAATACTGTGAAATATTATTATAATTTAAATGACCTGATTTTATATTTAAATGTAATTTATTCCTGTGAAGGCAATCATTCCTACTCCAGTCTTCAGTGTCACATGCATGATCCTTCAGAAATCACTCTAATATGCTGATTTGGTGCTCAATAAACATCATTTGTGGTGCTGCTTAATATTTTTGTAGAAACAGTGATACATTCAGGATTCTTTGATGAATATGAAGTTCAAAAGAACAACATTTATTTGAAACAGAAATAGTTTCTACCATTATAACTGTATTTACTCTCACTTTTGATCAAGTTAAAGTGTCTCTGCTAAATAAAAGTATTAATTTCTTTCAAAGCAAAAAAAGTAAAAAATTACTCCTTACTTACACCTAAGCTTTTGAATTGTAGTGTACGCTGATCGGGGTGCTTTTTTTAAGCAAAAAAAAAAAAAAAGCCAATAATTATGATTCATACAATACAATTATTTACATTTGAAACAAATTTTTACTGAAAGCTGATTGACAGACCAGGTAAAACTTCACTGGCTTTGAGCCTCTGAACTGCATGAGATGCATTATGCATGACCTAACTTAGACATCCAGCTGAGTATTGTTTTTAAAGAACAAATAACTGATGAGGTATTTCAGCTGTCCATTATGTGTGACCTCACTTAAGAGCCAAGCCATTAAATCTGTCTTAATTCCCCCTCTTTCTCACTCTCCCTTCCAGCTGCTCCTTACTAAACTATCTCTCTATCACCTCCTATCTGTCCCTCTCTATTCATTAATAGCTTTCTACTCCAGGAGACATCTGTAACTTCCCATTATCTATAGAAACACTGACCATGGTTGAAGATCAAAGGGATGGCACGATGCATTAAGAGCAGGCTGTTCAAATCCAGGAACAGAGAAATCTGAAGAACATCTAAAGACAATGGCATGAAATATAGGGCAGCTCACAGCAGGGAGGGCTGTCAGTTGTCGTGATGGACCCGTATGACAAAGAGGGAACATTCTTGCTGTCCGGTCAATGGCATCGATCTAATGACATTGTGCAGGGTGTGCGGTAGCGGCTTCACAAATTGAATGATTTCTACAGCTACTCTAAAGGCGTGATAAAGAGAATTGTGAGTCGATGGCACTGATGTTCTCTACATCTATCTGCCTATCTCCCTCTCTCCTGTGAGGAGGAATGTGGAAGGATGTTGGTCTGATGAAGGGTTCTGTAAGCTTTACAAAGAGTGTAATGCGAAGGTTGCAAGGCAGATGTGATGAAATCTCGAACACGCACAAAAAAAAAGCATGCATATATAAAAATGTCACACGGACACACACAAAAACACAAATACAGGGCAAATGGACAAGAAAACAAGATAAGATTACTGCAAACATTTAATGGTTCACACATTTGTCATCTGTCTGCTGAATTGGCCACAAATTCATAGACAGAAGCACACAAACAAAACACATGCGCACAACAATACAGCCACAGCCACACACAGGGGAACATCTAAAGACGCCTGAGATCTCCCTTGCAAAAGCGCTCTGAAATTAAAATAAAAACACTGCAACACAGCATGTCAATCAAAAGCCGAGGTTTCAGACACCATCTGCATCCAAAAAGAAAAAAAAAAAGAGAGGAAGCTGAACACAGCCTCTCATCTTCCTGATCTCTCTCTCTTTATTTGGCTTGGGTAATTGGAGTAAGTCGGCCATCTCTCTGGCTCTCTAATATTCATTACCACGTTGGTAATTTACCCAAAGACGGTTGCGTGCCTTCCACGCTTTTCACCTCTCATTTACGGCTGTTTGAAAAGATCAAGCTGGGAGCAAGCCTCTGCGCTCAATAAACATCATTTGTGGTGCTGCTTAATATTTTTGTGGAAACAGTGATACATTCAGGATTCTTTGATGAATATGAAGTTCAAAAGAACAACATTTATTTGAAACAGAAATAGTTTCTACCATTATAACTGTATTTACTCTCACTTTTGATCAAGTTAAAGTGTCTCTGCTAAATAAAAGTATTAATTTCTTTCAAAGCAAAAAAAGTAAAAAATTACTCCTTACTTACACCTAAGCTTTTGAATTGTAGTGTACGCTGATCGGGGTGCTTTTTTTAAGCAAAAAAAAAAAAAAAAGCCAATAATTTGATTCATACAATACAATTATTTACATTTGAAACAAATTTTTACTGAAGAGGAAGCTGAACATAGCCTATCATCTTCCTGATCTCTCTCTCTTTATTTGGCTTGGGTAATTGGAGTAAGTCGGCCATCTCTCTGGCTCTCTAATATTCATTACCACGTTGGTAATTTACCCAAAGACGGTTGCGTGCCTTCCACGCTTTTCACCTCTCATTTACGGCTGTTTGAAAAGATCAAGCTGGGAGCAAGCCTCTGCAGCCTATTAAAGGCTCGGATCCTTCACACGAGACAGACAGATGGAGCATGCTGCCCCCAAATGGCTATGCTGGAAACTGACAACAATAAGCCCTATGTTCTGATTGGTGTCAGAAAAAAATGCTTTGAATATACACTGCTGTAAAGAAAGAAAAAAAACACTAACATGAGCAGTTGTTCATTTTTACATCCCAATAAATAACATTATGACAAAGAGAGGTTAAATAAGACCCCTAGAACTGTCCTATAAAAGCTACAGTTATGAAGGAAGGTCTGAAAGGGATAGTTCACCCAAAAATAAAAATTCTGTCATTTATCCACCCTCCACTAACATGAGCAGTTGTTCATTTTTACATCCCAATAAATAACATTATGACAAAGAGAGGTTAAATAAGAACTGTCCTATAAAAGCTACAGTTATGAAGGAAGGTCTGAAAGGGATAGTTCACCCAAAAATAAAAATTCTGTCATTTATCCACCCTCATGTTGTTACAAACATGTTTGACTTACTCTCTTCTGAAGAATATAAAAGAAGATATTAGGAGAAATGTTTTTTTGTTCATACAATGAAATTCAGTGGGGTCAAAAGTAGTTTTGGACACAAAAATGTTATTCAAAATATCTACTTTTGTGTTCTGCAGAAGAAAGTGAGTCAAACAGGTTTGTAAAGACATGAGGATGAGTAATCAATGACAGAATCAACCATCCCTTTTAGACCTACCTCCATAACCATAGCTGTTACAATAGAGTTCTAGGGGTCTTATTTCACCTCCCTTTGTCATAATGTTATTTGATGAATTTTTTAATTTTGGGGTGAACTATCCATTCAGTCCTATTAAAACAGATCTTTTTCCTATAAAATGTTTTGTAAATTGTATTATTACTGCAAAATGAATGTGAATCATTGGATAAAACCAATGTTTGTACCCTCTAAATTGAATCTGAATGCTCTGAATTCATAATACAGATGACTGACTGAAAAATGATGTTATAGGGTTAGTAGTATAGTTTGTGTTACATGTATAGTTTGAAAAAGCTTAGATGAAATAGCTTGTAATAATTTAAACAGTGTGAACACACACACGCCTTGTATCAAAATCACTTCAATGTTACTAATTAGTAGGGATGGGTATCGCTAAGGTTTTAACGGTATTACTACTCTTACCGATACTGCTTATCGATTCGGTACTTTAACGGTATTCTTATCGGTACTTTTTGTTTTATATATAT
>NW_015632036.1:1176429-1179236 GCF_001515625.1 Sinocyclocheilus rhinocerous
CGATCAAATACACACAAAAATATGTCAAAATGGCCGGCTTGGAGAGTATTTACTTAAACACAGTTTATGTCTTAAGTGGAGGAGAACAGTTGGGAGAAAATCCGATGTGTGTCAATATATTGTCTTAAAGTGACAGACTGGCGCTTGGGCCATCAAAATGCAAATCTGCTCTTAATCTGAATAACGTTATAGCTTTAATAAGCATTAATCTATCAATACATACACTGAAAACTATGCAGTGTTCATTTACATTTGATTACTTTTAGATTTCTTTTGTAGGCTATTACTTACCTGAACAGTAATCAAATGTAAATTAACACTGCATAGTTTTCAGTGTATGTATTGATAGATTAATGCTTATTAAAGCTATAACGTTATTCAGATTAAGAGCAGATTTGCATTTTGATGGCCCAAGCGCCAGTCTGTCACTTTAAGACAATATATTGACACACATCGGATTTTCTCCCAACTGTTCTCGTCCACTTAAGACATAAAATGTGTTTATTAAGTAAATACTCTCCAAGCCGGCCATTTTGACATATTTTTGTGTGTATTTGATCGATTGGACATGCGCCCGAAGCTCAAAGTGTAATTTGTTTGTCCGTTTTGGAGCGCGCCGCGCGCACACATTTCAGCCTGAGGAACAGTGTCTCTTGTGCGGATTGTGCTTTCAACGTTTTATTATCAAACATGTCCCGCAATTTAGCAACAGTAAAGACGGCATCTTACAACAATCACCGATTGAGCTGATTCTGACGTTAAGTTTGGGTTTTAGGGAGGAACGAATGCGCACCGCTGTGACGGGAAAGAAGTTGCGCAATACGAAACGCAGCTAGTTAATAATAAGTAATAGCTTTACCTCATGTGTTCTTTTGTATAATCCTTAGAAGCCAAAATCGAAATAAAAAAATTAAATCAGCTTAATATAACAGCCACAGGCCTAAAGTGTAAGCAGATGTTTGAATGTTTAGTTCTCTCTTCTATCATAATTAAACAGGGCTTTCATGTTGCGCGTGCTGAAGCTCCTCCGCGTGAGGGCGATCTCGCTTCTGAATTGTGAATAGCAAAAATGCATCATAGACAAATGTTTGAAAAACAGCTGGCGACTCTGGTGAGATAGAATTTGCAAGATAATGTATATATAGCAATAATAAATGTATGTGTGTTTTATACATTTTTCCAGTACCGATAGCAGAACCGTTAACGTCAGAGCTTATCGATACTCCGGTCTTTCATAATTTAGCCCCGGGACCAATTAAATACCGAGTTTCGGTACCCATCCCTACTAATTAGCTTTTCATATAAACTGGCTTTAAGTTTTTGATGAAACCCCATTCTAGCAAAACTGCAACACATTGAACAGACGTCTAACACAGAGAGTACCCAACGTTTGTTGTACAAGTGCAAGTATCTTAAGTCAGATTTACAGATCAGGCATGTTCAAACAATATGTTCAGCTTGAACAGATTAAGACTCACATCTCTGCAGAAGTTCTGCTCTATCAGTGATAGAACATTCAGTCCAGCAATGCTAACACAGTGTATCATTGAGAAACCTTCCTGTCACGAAAGCCCTCAGATGTCCAATTCCAAGCCCCTGAGCAGTGGATGAGTGCTCAGTCTCATCCTTTCATCCTACTCTCTTTCATCTGTCCATGTGACAGACAGTAACATCGTGCCACAAAAGATGAGCGCACGTTTGGCTGTGTGTCAGCTTTGACTTGAGATGACGAGCTCTGGAACTGATTGTGACATGGTTCTGCAAAAGATACAACTTACAAAGTACATTGACGAAACCAGAAACTGCTATCAGTGAAGTTTTGATGTTTTTTAGTCTGTTACTCACTAATCTTCGGTTTCAAAGAAATCTGGCCAGCATTTAATCATGTCAACAAGGTGCACAGCAATCAAGGTCAACATAGCTAAAATAACCAGTGAAAGTTTGGGGTTAAGAATTTCAATTTTTAAATTTTTAATTTGATCAAAATATAGCAACAACAGTATGATTGTGTAATATTTTTTACAATTTAAGATAACTTTTTTCTATTTGAATATATTTTAAAATGTTATGTATTCCTGTGATGCAATGCTGAATATTCAGCAGTCATTACTGCAATCTTCAGTGTCACATGATCCTTCAGAAATCATTCTATTACGCTGATTTGCTGATTCACATTATTATCAATGTTAAAAACAACTGTGCTGCTTAATACTTTTGTTAAAACCGTGATTAATTTTTTTTCCTAGAATATTTGATGAATAGAATGTTCAGAACAGCATTTATTCTAAATAGAAATCTTTTGTAACAATGTAACAGTCTGTATACTGTCACTTTCAATAAATTTAATGCATCCTTTCTGAATAAATGTATTCATTTCTTTTAATAAAAAAAAGAATAAAATCTTACTGACCCCAAACTTTTGAATGGTATTGTAAGTATTTAGAAGAGAATTAAGACAACTAATAGGCAGACATATGTTTTCATGTACTTCACAGCTTTGCTACAGTATGTGGGTAAAAGGGCAAAAGAGTTACAGTAACACTGACAGGTAAATAAGTGGCAGTAAATAAGCAGGTGAAGTGAGAAGACAAGTCAACAAGCTAATGTCAGATCTAAAAAAAAAAAAAAGGTAACAGACTGAAAGCTATAGCATCTGTGAACAGACCCTTTTCACTGCCTCCTTGTCGGTTTCCATAGCAACCTCCCTCACTGTCGACTGCCTTTTTTCCAGCCGTCTCTGGGAATAATCACACTCTAATTACAGTCATCGCGCTCAAATATAGACTCGGCTGCGCTTTCTTCTATGC
>NW_015632036.1:1179545-1196519 GCF_001515625.1 Sinocyclocheilus rhinocerous
CCCCATTACCAGGGACCTAGTGCCACTCAATAGTCCGTTGCTAAGCAACCCAAACCATGGGTCAGATTGGCTTCATAATTCAATGGCTATCTGGGCGAACAGGGAGGATGCAGCGGTCCTCACGAGGAATACTAATGACCACAAGTGTTCCTGTGTAAGAGCAGTTTTCATCTGTAGGGGATCTGTCAGACTAATGTTGTACGATAAGGCATAAACGGTCAATATAATTAGCCTTATTGTTTCATCGTAAATAATTCTGTCATTGTAAGTTCCAAACTGGCTCACTTAATATATTTAGGGAAACAAGCAGCTCTTTGGCAGAATGATATTCTAATATGTGAACATGAGCATGTTTGAACACATTAGGTAAGAATGAGAGAGAATTCCATGCAATGAGAGGAAACAATTAAGAGAATACGCATTTAATACGAGACAACAAAAGCTTTAATAGCAGCTTCAGAGTACACAGACTAAAGTTGAAACCTGCCATGTCCAAACTTTTTACATGCGCACCAGACACATGACATAACCACCAGCGAACAGACCCTTTTCACTGCCTCCGTGTCGGTTTCCATAGCAACCTCCCTCACTGTCGACTGCCTTTTTTTCCAGCCATCTCTGGGAATAATCACACTCTAATTACAGTCATCGCGCTCAAATATAGACTCGGCTGCGCTTTCTTCTATCCCACGATTCCTCGAGCTCTACACTGTACAACCATAAAACAGAGCCTCAGGGAAATAGAGTGAGTGGCAATATAAAATCTATCAGGCAGTCTGAATTATCAAACATGATACATTTGCTTCCCACTTGGTGGTAAATGATATGCCTCTAGAACTCTGCACTTTGTCACTCATTTGCAAAATGCTCTTTATACTAGCTACGATAAGCTTAATAACAGCTCTGAGAGCTCTGGTGGGTCCGTCGTCAAGAAAATCCTGGACCGCTCCATGATCGGTATTGTGGCTATTATTTCCTCTGCTAGATCAGAACTGAAGTGAAAATGGAGAATATAGATTGACATTTAGGAAACACACCTATATAGAGACACACACACATTATCTGGCCCCTTGATTATCTCCCCATCACCAGGGACCCAGTGCCACTCAATAGTCCGTTGCTAGGCAACCCAAACCATGGCTCATATTGGCTTCATAATTCAATGGCTATCTGGGCGAACAGGGAGGATGCAGCGGTCCTCACGAGGAATACTAATGACCACAAGTGTTCCTGTGTAAGAGCAGTTTTCATCTGTAGGGGATCTGTCAGACTAATGTTGTACGATAAGGCATAAACGGTCAATATAATTAGCCTTATTGTTTCATCGTAAATAATTCTGTCATTGTAAGTTCCAAACTGGCTCACTTTATATATTTAGGGAAACAAGCAGCTCTTTGGCAGAATGATATTCTAATATGTGAACATGAGCATGTTTGAACACATTAGGTAAGAATGAGAGAGAATTCCATGCAATGAGAGGAAACAATTAAGAGAATACGCATTTAATACGAGACAACAAAAGCTTTAATAGCAGCTTCAGAGTACACAGACTAAAGTTGAAACCTGCCATGTCCAAACTTTTTACATGCGCACCAGACACATGACATAACCACCAGCGAACAGACCCTTTTCACTGCCTCCGTGTCGGTTTCCATAGCAACCTCCCTCACTGTCGACTGCCTTTTTTTCCAGCCATCTCTGGGAATAATCACACTCTAATTACAGTCATCGCGCTCAAATATAGACTCGGCTGCGCTTTCTTCTATCCCACGATTCCTCGAGCTCTACACTGTACAACCATAAAACAGAGCCTCAGGGAAATAGAGTGAGTGGCAATATAAAATCTATCAGGCAGTCTGAATTATCAAACATGATACATTTGCTTCCCACTTGGTGGTAAATGATATGCCTCTAGAACTCTGCACTTTGTCACTCATTTGCAAAATGCTCTTTATACCGGCTACGATAAGCTTAATAACAGCTCTGAGAGCTCTGGTAGGTCCGACGTTAAGAAAATCCTGGACTGCTCTATGTTCAGTATTGTAGCCATTATGTCCTCTGAGAGATCAGAGCTGAAGTGAAAATGGAGAATATAGATTGACATTTCACAACATTTGACCTATTTAGAGAAGGTCTGGATCTCTCAAACAGAGAAACGTTCTCAATGTAAGCTGACAAATGGTTTCAAGCATGTGAAATTCTAACATTATACGTAGGCAAATCAATTATATTTGAATAAAAAAACAGCTTAGTATGTTACTGAAAATTACTGTATTAAATATTTCAAAGAAACAACTGATTATTTTAAATTAACAAAAACTTCAACTTCTAATAGTAGTCACTTTGTTAGAACTATGCCATAACCAAACAAATAAACATAAAAATACTTCACAATTATTGGTCAACACTCTGTTACCGTTATTATAGTGATCTAATATTATATGAAAATGTCTTCTTATATGAAAAATTTCTCTCACTCATAATCTTAAACCTTATAGTACCAACACGTTAATGTGCTGTAATTCTTGTGATCTACCACAAGGAGGAGACTTATCAAGCAAAATGGGCGACTGATACACACTACAGTCACAGAACAGTCCTCCTATTGGCAAATGAATTAGTTAAATATATCCATAGTCTATAGTAGTAATAGATGCCGTCTAAATCTGTTATTAAGGATGATTGCTCAAATTCTACATGTTTTTCGTTTGAATTGTTTTGTTGTTTCATGTGTAAATATAGCTCCACTGAAGACTGCATCATATTTTAATATTTTAATTACATTCTAAACATAGTTCAGTAAAACATAATTCTTACTAAGACAAGAAGCCAGTAGACATTGGCTTTATAACTGATGGATCTCAAATCAATACGCACAGCCAAATAAAACAGAGTACTGTTTTAAGCAAATGACACTACTGAACAGACTGAGAGCATTAGGATTGTAATAAGAAAGCAGACCACATTTCAAATCATTTGCTGAAACTACTGAACTGAAACAAACATTAGGAAAAAATGCAAATGCACAGTAACTAGATAATTCTACTATGTGACACTTCTGCACAGTATCTACTCTGCCAGTGCATTTGACAAAGGCAGAAGGGAGAAAAATGAGACGTTAAACTTGTGTCTCATATCTAAGATGTTCTCTTTTTTGAGGAACCGGCATTAAAAGCAAATTGTGGATACCAGACTTGCTAAGTGGTTTTCTTTTCTCATCTCTTTTGTTTCCCCATGAGTAAACAGATTATGAAACACTTCTTCTAGGAAGAGACAGGACAATATTATAGCACAGTTGAGGTCACTGGATCTGCTTTACTCAGAAATCTTTAATGGAGTAAACTCTAAAACAATTGAAATGTCTCCTGTCCTCCTCTCAAGTTATGATTCCTAACCCTTCACATTAAAAACCACATTTAACCGAGCTGCTGTCAGAGATGGCGAGGATCTTAAAAGAATTGCTCTAATATAGCCAAAGATTCACAAACAACCATAACTCAAGATTTCCTCCTCAATGGCTGTTTCAATAAGAGAGCAGGTCGTGAGGATGCAAACAGAGCTCTTGGGAATGAGGCAGTGAGGCACGTCTCACACTGACAATGCTGAGGCAATTACGTTAATCGATGAAACAAGTGAAACACGATGTTGCAACCAAATTAATAGTAATTCTGATTTTCGCACTTTTTTTTCCTGAATTTTTTCCCCTGTCTGCTGGTCAATCGAGACCTTGGTATATAAGTCATGAGATGGGCAGATAATGACAGAACAGGAGGCTGCGGTTATATGTGAGACAACAGCTACAATGAACAACAGAGAGCTTCAAATTTATTCAGATACCCAGTCAGCTGTTCAAAGATGTTAAAACCATTACTATAATGAGTCTCAGACAGACCGCACGGATGGCCGCAGAAAATCGATTTCACCATGCAGAGTGAACCGTAGAGTGATACTAATGAAGATAAAGAACAGCCAGTGCCACAGAAGAGGAGTCCATTTTTGCAGCATTAAGAACCACAAATTCAGTAGATTATCTGGATATCTTGAGGCCTTTATTCATTGAGACAATTAGTTCATTTGCATTTCTCATTGAAAGTTAAGCCCATACAGCAGTGTAATGGTTACTAAGACATTATGTACCAATGCAATATTATTATGGTCAGCTAATATGGATTTCTGATTTTGATTTATATTACATAATATTTAGTAAATTAGAAATAAATAATTTGAAAATGAATCAACACTCTTAAAAATAAAAGTTCTTTATTTGTATCTATAGCTCTATGAAGAACGTTTAGCATCCATGGAACCTTTCCAATGCACAAAAGGTTCTTTATAGTGGGAAAAGGTTCTGCAGATAGGCAGATATTTTAAAAAAAAATAGGTTCTTTTTTGAACTGTTCACTGAAAAGCTCTTTGGAAAACCAAAAATGGTTCTTCTAATGCATCGCTGTGAAAAACCATTTTGGAACCTTTAATTTTAAGAGTGAATATCAAAAAATTAACTGAAATTTATGAAAAGATAAACTGGTCAATTAAATATTAAACTTCAGATAACAACTTCTTGGTTCTTCAATTCTATTCTAATTTTTTTCACAATGTTTCTTTTGTTGAATGACAAATAAATTAAAAATAAAGTAAATAGTGGATCCAACAGCATACTCCGTAAAATGGTAAGTTTTTGCCCACTGGGAATCATATTTTCTCTAATAAAGATCAGGTAATGCTAATTTTACATGAGTACACAGTGAATATGACATACTGGCAAACTGGAGCATAGTTCGAAATCAAGGATTTAAAGTTTGGTGACAGCAGAAATTCTCCTGTCCGCATATACTGTACAGTGTACAGTCAGCTTCCTTTGTCAACGTTCTATCTAATAATTTTAAACCGAACAAAGACAGAAAGAAAGGGAGCTCTTGTGCATCTGTGCACATGTGCTAGCGTTTTTAATGCTGTCAAAATAAAAGTCCCACTACTGACACTTAAAGGAGTAGTTCACTTCCAGAATGAAAATCCATTTACTCATCATTTGAACAGTTGATGGGCACCATTGACTTCAGGAAAAAAAATACTATTGAAGTCAATGGTGTCCATCAACTGTTCGGATACCAACACTTTTCAAAATATCTTCTTTTGTGTTCATACAGGTTTGGAACAAGAGGAGGGTGAGTAAATGATGACAGAATTTTCATTCTGGAAGTGAACTACTCCTTTACCTAAACAGAAAAACTGATAATTGAAAAAATGCTAAAATATATTGCCGATATATCAGTTGATCATTGCAATATTCAAATGATTGAAATAAAGATACAACAACAAATTAATGCTTGTCTCATGACAGATTCACTCTTTTTTAAATGGTGAAAGTGACCATCTTACTATCCATATGCATTTAGAGCCACCAGGAATGCAATCTGCTATGAAGGAGCACTAGGAATACTGGTGCTGGTGTTGTTTATGAAGCAGTTTTTCAGAGTTACTCAATATGAAAGCCAAAATCTGTATTATTCAACCTAAGACTAAAGCAACAAAATATAGCATATTACCTACCAGTTCCTTTTAACTATAGGATCCAAAGGTCCTTTGCCTTTTGCTGACTAGAAATACATCTCTGTTCTTCACACAGGCAGTATAATGTCACCATAATGATTCCAAATTTATTTCACCAGCATCACTGTGTACAATACAATATGTGGTTTCATTTTTCAAGCAGTTTTTCCTTTTCTGTTTCACTTGTTATCCCGTTTCTGCATTCTTGCAACTGAACATGTTGCAATAATAGATATGACACCTAAGTGGACTTTTGTTCACACATTAGAGTGAGAGCTTAGGTTACAATAAAGCAAGCCAATAACATCAAAATAACTATTTCATAAAAACAACAAGCCTGGCTTCTTGTTTTGAATAGAACAAATAACACATAACCATGATTAAAATTTCAAACCATGAATTTAGCATGTTTTGCACAGAGAATAAAAAAACATAGTGAAACTTCATTGTTCATTTTTCATGCATCAACTGTACTCAAACTAAAAGCTATTCCAGGAAATCATTTGCCATATTACATACATATATACACACATATATATATATACAAACCCAATTCCAAAAAAGTTGGGACACTGTACAAATTGTGAGTAAAAAAGGAATGGAATAATTTACAAATCTCATAAACTTATATTTTATTCACAATAGAATATAGATAACATATCAAATGTTGAAAGTGAGACATTTTGAAATGTCATGCCAAATTAGAAAAGGTTAGATTGTCTAAGCGGATAATAACTTGCATTCTGATATTGAATATGAGTGTCCTGTGTAAGCTTGTAGTTACTCTACTAGCTATTTTATATCTCTTTTTTGAATGATCAGTCGTCTCTGGGAAGTGGTCTAATTGGTCGAGGGACTAATTGGCAGCTTTCCTGCGAGTTTGTATATTTTCTAAAAACCCTAGGCACCCACATTCAAGCCAACAGTCACTTACCCTTACAGTGACAGGTTTATATTGTTCGACTCTTAGCTATTTAATGGCATAAGTAAATAATGGCCTCCATGAATGTGCTTGAATGTCCCTTGAATTGTCCCGTTAGTTTTAGAATATTCCTGCATTTTTCCTTTGAAGAATTTCACTTCTTCCTTTAAGAAAAGCTTTTTCATAACAGAGCAAGCCAGAAATATTGCAGTTGGCAGGCAGTTTGTGGCGAAATAAGGGCAATGACAATTTCCAGCACATACTGTGTAGCATGTCCTCAAACACATTGGTGGAAATGCAAATTATGTCGTACCACACTGTACAGTATGTGTCTGATTTTACTGTTGCCTTTTTAACATTCACATCTCAATATGATTCCCCTTGATGCTAAAATGTTTTCAAATACTTTACTTTATGGATGATCTCAGTGTGAAATTATCATTCAGAGTAAGACAGATCACAGAGGATCAATAGCTGGCAGCTCAACAAGAACAAATAAATCAAAACTGAAATGCTCTTAAAAGAATGTGTTTAGGCTCATTTTTGGCCTCTTTTCCAGCATTATTGGGGATCTGAACTGACACGCCATAAATAACTGTTGTCATAAAATAGAAATATGACTAAATCTATTAATAATGAATGTCGTTAGTGTTATCGTCAACATCTGGCATAATACATGCATTTTTAATCAATTATAATACTTAAAAATATGAAATAAAAAATGCATTCATAATTGGAGTGCCACACAACTCACATACAGTAACATTCACATTCACATCAAAGACTGATGAGAAAACTAATTGCAGGCAAATGTATATTCATGAATTTTAAGGTCTGTTGCTCACGATGGTCAATCTGTATCTCCTGACAGACTACTAACAGTTGCTGGCTCATAAATTTGAACATTCTTTTTTGTGCACAAACTCACTTTTAAAAGTACTGTAGACCTGCAGCATATATCTAAAAAGAAGCACTAACTGCTCTGACAGCAACACTGAATTACTGAATTAAACTGTTACTGAATTAATGCTTTCAGAGTGCTCTCCTTGATAATCACAATTTATCAAAAGCACATCCTCAGAGTTACTTAGAAACTCCTGTCAACATATCCACAACACTGGTGTAATCTTCTATCTCAGATATAATTCAAGCATACAGTAGAAGAATACAATGTGACAATAAAATACACCCAGTTGGTCCTCTTAAACACTTCCTAGTCTCACAGAGCCAGACTTTTGACTACCGGTGTAAAATCTGGTCCACTTCACAGCCTATTCTAGCCAAGAACCACCCACTAAAGATGAGAACAATCCATCTGACTGTTATAACAGGCAAATAATCAGAGCTGGTTTCATTTTCACAAGACATTTAGGAGAAGGCGAATCTAAAACTGATTAAAATCACAATAATAGACTGGCAAGCATAAGCGGTTGATGAAGGCGCAGCAGTCTCTGTGAATGTCTGTACAAACACTGGCAAAGAAATGAGCAGAAAATGTGTATAGCGCAAAAGCACTGATTACTCAGAGAACAAAGGCTAACATACAGTTGGACATAGATTACTTGCTAATAAATACCCACTAGGGATGTTCATTTTGGTTATTTTTCCTAACCGACGCTCATTAACCGATTGTTAACCGTTAACCGACAAAATTATTTTAAATTAGAATTGAATTAAATTAGATTCTGTTCATTTTTGTGCTGCGCGAAAGGAAACAGATGACAGAAAGCGCCGGCATCCTATTTTTCTTTAGGCTTATTTTAAAAAAGCACAAAGATTTGTTTTTATTGTGAATGTACACAAATAAAGGCAAACCTTTTGCAATTCCAATTATCTTTAGGACTAAAAGGAGTAGGCTAGTTTCTTCCACTGATAGAAGGAAAAAAATTCAAGTGATTGCACCGGCGCCGCATGCGTGCACAGTTAAGCATTGCTACTTTGTCAATGCAGCCTGTTCATTATCATAATACAATACAGTCAGTCAAACATATGGAAAAAAACTATGTAGTAAAAAAACTATGTAGTAAAAAATATGTAGTAAAATCTGTTAAGACGTTAAGGTTAAGTGTTATCACTGTGATGTTATGCAAAACATTTTGTTTTACGTGGATATTGGAACGTGAGTGAAGTACATAATAAATAATATGGCATTCAAATACATCGTGAATACGGAAACATTTGATTTTGTGTGGAATGAGAGACCCAATTGGTTTCAGTTTCATTTTAGCCTAAATGAATTCGTTTTGGCTTTTCGTTTATATTGCTATAGCTTCTTTATATTTTTAATTCTTGTTCTTTTCTAAATACTGTTAATTGAAAGGATTTGTTGTGGAGTGAGGGGAACTAAAATAGCCTAGCTATGTTTACAGTGTTTATTATAATGTTTGTAAACATTTCGCGTCGGCATTAGGCCTATTTCTGAATGAAATAATAAAATGCGACTTATACGCGACTTTTCTTCTAAAAAACGCAATTTTTTACATACGCGTAGCGTATTTTAACCATGCAGCAAACCGTTTTAAATATTTTGATAAATTACTGAAAAAAAATAAAATAAATGACTTTTTAAACCGTTTAACTGATTGTATTAATCGGTCAAAATTCTTACAGTCAGTTAACCGGTTAAACGGTTAAAATTAACATCCCTAGATTGGATCCATTTAACATTCAGCAGGCCTACATAAATACAACAGAACAAAGATACACGCGTAGCGTATTTTAACCATGCAGCAAACCATTTTAAATATTTTGATAAATTACTGAAAAAATAAATAATTAAATGACCTTTTTAAACCATTTAACTGATTGTATTAATCAGTCAAAATTCTTACCGTCGGTTAACCGGTTAAAATGAACATCCCTAATACCCACTAAATAAAACTTCTGCAACTCCAAAGGGATTTACCTTCAAAACACAAATAAAGATATTCTTAATGAAACCTGAGAGATTTCTAACCCTCCATTCACCCAAAACTTGGGACACTTCAAAGGTTCATAAAGAGAACATAGAAGCTATTCATATGAATTAAGTTGTTTAATCAAAGTCTTCTGAAGAGACATGATCACGTTATATTATAAACAGATTTAATAAGTTTTTTTACATATATATAACAGATCATTGCATATATATATATAGAGCACATCAAATACGGTAAATGGAAACTCAACCATTACTGCTTGACGCAACTAAAGTCTTATGGGTTTGGAACAACATGAGGGTGACAATTTTCATTTTTGGGTGAACTAACCCTTTAAGGGCTCACTGACAAATGACAGGGGGACAAAAAGCACTGAATCAGTCCACATTTCAACGCTCTGGCTGTTTAACGCCCTGTCTAGATTATTAATTGAATTCCCAGACTGTTCCACCTCATTCTGAATGATGACTGGTCTTAACAGTCCTCTAGAGCTTCATGTTTTCTCCACCAACTCATGTGTCTTTCTGTTTTTTTTTTCCTCCTTCTTTCTATTCAGCTGCAGGCTGTTCTCACTCATGCCAAAATGCTGGGTCCACCACTAGCTTCCTGTCTCCTGACTGCTCTGCATTGTCAACGGAGAAGCCTGTGAATGTCTGCAGGTGGCATGAGCAGGTGTTGTACTGGTACATCTATTGTGTAGAAATTGAACAGGAACTGAGACAGGACAATTCCCTGCAGTGCCACATTACCTGACAGTAAGGTGGTGCAGAATCGCCCACCGGGGGTGATTCCCACACTAATCCAGCCTCACAGGGTGCTGAAGAGGTAGTGGAGGGACTGACGGGGTCTCACATGAAGGTGAAAAGGTTTTTTGCTAGCACACTAGAGTTACTTAGTATAGGAAATTATGATCCGCACTCACGAGAACAATCTTCTTTTTTCTTTTATTTTACATTCATTACTGATGGGGAAAGACACAAACGTTTCGGCTCAAAGCCTTCCTCAGTGTGTAAAGCAATTCCTAGAGTTAACATTGAAAAGAAAAAGATGTTTATGAAAATGCAACTCGTTACCCTGTCCATAATCTCTCACAATATCAAATTATGGGACTGTTTGTAGCCACTGATGGCCTTCATTCTGCTCCAGGTGATCTGAGGTGAGCCAATATCAGAAGGTATAAAGATAACGCAGCAAGATCAAGCACGTTCAATCTAAAGATTTATTTTCTGTCTCTGTTAAAAAGAGTGGATAAGCAGCCCATCCATCAAAAATAAATCTTGTCACTAAATTATTCTCAAGAGAACAGATTGTGCAACAACACGAAGCAAAGGATGGAGAAAGAAACTCAGGGAGATAAAAAGTCCCCTGACAGTCCTTGGGATATTTCCTTCATAAGTCCTAAGGTTGGACAGTGCTCCCAAAGTACTTGGGATTTCACTCTTCACTGCATTTGTTTAATTGAAGTGAATGGCTTGAAATGGTGCTTATCTTGTTTGAGCTTTAAATGTATTCCACGTCAAGAGAAAATTGTCATACACATGGTTCCAAACACAGCTTTGAACAAATGAAAGAAATGCTTATACATTTAACTTTTAATTAAAAAAGCCACGAAGTAAGTTTACAGGTATCATAAACTATTTTGGTCAATGCACTGTGCTGCTACATATAATATATCAACATAGTATTGTAAAAAATATTGACTTTTCCATGTTTCAGTACTGAAATATTTGAAACTGTTTCAATACACATTTTCCATATTATGGATATACAGATACCAGCTGCACTTTCTCACTCTCTTCTCTCCGACAACAGAGTTTGAGTTAATAAGACAATACTTTCATTATTCAGGGCTCGCAAAATCGCTAGCCCGACGTCCCGGTCTAAAAAATGGTCTAAAGGCTGAAATGCTGTTGTATAGGATTTTTGTTTTTGTGAAAACCTGTATCTGAACTGTAAATCATGTAATTTTATGGCTCAGTACTGCATGTTACCACAGACATTGTCCAAGCCCACTCATACTGTGTTCATTTTTTACTTGTGCAGCTCTTAAAATGGGTCATAAAAAAGGTCTTTTTTATTTGGGCAAGTTAAATTAATTTTCAGGCTACCAAAATTTGAAGAGTACCTGCCCAAAGGACTACCAGGGATTTTGAAATTTTGCGAGCCCTGGTACTGTTCAAATTTGGGTATTGCGACAACACTAGTGTACATCAGACCATCAAATTTAGAGCTTTTAGCATCTGCAACAATTACAACACCTGAAATAAAGTAATATAAATAAATAAATAATTACTATAAGAACATAATAAATAGCTGCCATAAAGAAGTTGGGACAGTATTTAAAAAAAGGTGATTACAAATTAAAGCGTCTTGTTTAGGCATGAAGGCATAGATGTTGACAATAAACCAGTTACCTGGTAATCATGACCAGACTATAACCACAGAGACAAGTAAAGAACAATTTAAATGCTGACAGAAACCTTGATTGGTTCTTTTCACCTACAGCCTGAACTTGACTTGACTTATAGGCCATTTTACCAGCCAAGTCCCCATTCAGTTCCTCACTTTCTCTCTTAAAGGCCACACAGTCATTGCTTTGCATTCTGAGAAATGTTAGATGGTAGTCCCACACAAGCCAGCTGTCCATCAATGATCATTCTGCAGTTACTGCCTGACCTCATTCCATAATAAGGACAATCCAGTCACCTCAACACTACAATACCATAACCACTCCTCACAAGAAGCTCTTTCTTGCTTTCCAAAGATACATTCACATCACACCAGAACAGGTAAGGCTGGAAACTTACTGGTTGCATTTCACAATATAATTTAAAAAATAATTTCAAAATAAATGTTGATTAAACTGCCCAAAACAAATAAATTACTAGGGCTGCACGATAAATCGCATGCGATATTTAACGCGCATCTTGTCAGAAAGCCGGTTCTGTAATCAGCGGTAAATCTCCATCACGTGCGTGCTTTCACATTGAGCAGCATTAACTACACAGAGCCGTTGTTCACTGACGTTCATATTCGTGCGATTTTTTGCGCAGCTCGTCAGTGAACAACGGCTCTGTGTAGTTAATGCTGCTCAATGTGAAAGCACGCAGGTGATGGAGATTTACCACTGATTACAGAACGGCTTTACTGACAAGATGCGCGTTAAATATCGCATGCGATTTATCGTGCAGCCCTATAAAATACTATAAATAAATAAACCTTTATATTAACCTGACATTTAATTTCTCACTAAAATTAAATATTCAACATACACAAACCTTTTACTTCCATCGCAAAACTAGCCTACATTTTTGCAGCAATTATTATGTTGTGCAGACTGATAAAAACACGTCCCCAGAAAATAAATCCAAACACAAGATCATTTATAGCCATAAAAAGAAAGACAGATGCACTCTGTAAAGCTCTCAGTGGGTAACTTAGTAGAGTGCCAGCTTGGAAGAGACTTTGCGTTTTCTGCAGTTTTAATGAGAAGCATTATTTTAAATGGTGATAGCGCAAAATGTATAATCTTTTAACGACTCACCATTGATGCAGACTTCATACGACTCACATACTTCATCTTCAAACAGACAACCTGTGGGGGGGGGAAATCAACACTGGAATGAAAAGCCACTAAAATTAGTGAGGTAATTCATAAAAGCGGTTTGTACAGCTCATCAAGTTTCTGCTGATCAATATCTGGAATGCAACCCGAGGAAGCAGGAAATTAGCCATGTAAGACAGACTTCTAATTAGTGGGATTTCTAATTTGAGTAATAAACAGGATTTGAAATATCCTTATTTATAATAAATACACTTTGGTTCGACACTGGATCACTTTTAGAGCATGCAACAGCTATATAGCGAGTGTGATATTGTTTTTCCAATATACAGCAATTCAATAAACAAGTTAGTATTAAGTAACTTACATTTTAGGATCAATATCACGAGTAGCCTATATTCTGCTTCACCTTCCGTGCCTCTGGGCAACACACAGTCATGGCGGTACTAAATGAATCAGTAGGCCTATTGCTGAACGAATCGGTTGAGTAAACGACTCAATGACTCACTCGTTTCGTTCCTAAATGATTCACTGTTGTTGACTGAATCTGTTGAGTAAATGATTCAATTAGTGAATGAATCATTGAGTGAATGAATAATTGACTCAGTTGACAGTTAGGCCTACTTGTCGCCACCTACTGTTGTAACATTGTAACGTGCAGAAAAATCCCACCACCTAAATCCCAGTGTAGATTGAAAATTACCTGTGCTGTTGAACTGTACATCAACACTATAAACATTTCTTGTTGTTGAATTTGATCATTTAAATTATCACTCCTATCTTCATAGTAATGACATGTCATTTATTTTCATATTCAGATAAAAAATTATAATGGATCAGTAGGCAAAGGGGAGGAACAGGAAGGCACAGAACATTTGTAAAAAAAAATAAAATAAAAAAAAAGGAAGAGAAACAGTATAAGTGGAGTGTGATATATATAAAATAATAACAGATGGATAAATGACAAAAGAGAAAGAGAGGTATGATGCTGCAGCATGTGATCTACTGAATTCATGTGATTCGCAGCCTTTCATGGTTCAGTGTGATTCCACTGACCTAGTCAATCACTGAGCGCCATCTTCCTCTGAATCATTTCTAGAGTACATAGGACTGAAACAGACAGGTCTCCCTGCTGACCACCGATAAGGTGGATACATAAAGAAAATGACAAAAGTGCATGTAATTAATGTGGACATCAGCTCTAGAGAGATGAGGCAGGATTAGATGCGAACACACAGACTGCTGAGGCTGAACCAACCAGAACACAAACTGTGACACAAAACAGTTTGCTGTCTCCATGGAGACAGGACTGAAAGGGAGCTCTTAGGTGACAAGAGGAAAGATTACAGAGCTTTCGTGCCAACACGTGTGTGTGTGTGTGTGCGCGCACGCGTGCATGGCCAAGGGACTCTTTAGCAGCTGTCCTTTGATAAAGCACAAGGGAAAGACAAATGTCCCTGAAAGGAAGAGACAGAGAGCAAGAATCAGAGCTCGCATTTTGCCTTTCCCTTTTTCATTACCACATACATTTATTACATCGTTCACAGTAGAGAAATGTTTAATTTTCCTTTTGTTTCTCAAGCCTCTGAAATCACTTTATAACTCACACATTTGCTTTATTGTCTGTCTTTCTCTGTTCCTGTCTGTATGCCCTCACAGCTGTCATTACTGGATAAGTCATAATCCATAAAGGAGCCAAAAGGAATCAACAAACTAGAGCAAAATAAAGTCTGCAAAACACCTCATATCTACTCAGAAAGTCTTGCTAAAAGACATTAGCCATGCAGCGGAGTGCTGATATTGGCATGCTGAATCAGAAAGCCGGCTGTAATAAATGGCCTGTCAATGGTGGAGGGAGGGTCAAGTGAAGATTCTGTCTCTATTAAACATGAAGACAGTCCCACACTAAACTCTGCTCTACACACTGTTTAAAGCTCTGTAATTACTCCTGGGCACTCAAGTCTTATCAAACCACTCAGCCTCTTTTATTAGAACGTGTCAGATTTCTCATCAGCATTCCATATTAATTACGTTCCTCACGCCGACATCTGTCTGGATAAAACATGTTCTGCCTGCTACTAGCTCCTAAATCAGGTCGACAAAACCATTTGTCATCTCCAAACAGTGTCTGCGCACCCTGGCCGGCTTGTGCTTGTTGGCTCCTGAGGTTGATTAAAATGAAATGTAATTAAAGAGTAATATCTTACGTCTATTTTTTCACCGTAGGGAAGACAAGAAGCTCCCATGGCACAGCGCACAACAAGAGGAACACTTCAGCGATTGATTACCATGGTTCAATCTAAATAATACACTTGTTTTGAGATTGTTAGTCATTGTCGGTGGCAATATTGTATAATGAGAAGACAATATGTAAGGTATAATTGTTTTGTGGACATTATTAGAATATTAACCCTGACATGAAGATTACGTTATTATAATTAAAGCTTCTGCTAAGGAAAAAAAAAATTGTCACAAATCAACTGGCCTAGCACAATATTTACAAGGTGATTAACAAACTTTGATTTGAAGCAAAAAAAAGTATATAAAAACTTGGACAAATAGAAAATGGAAAAAGTTTCTTTATGTAACAGCTTTAATAAGGGAAAGAACTATAATCCCATGAAGCATAATAAAATAAAAAATGATGGATAAATATAAAAATATTGATTAAAAGATGTTGATGAAAGTTCATCAAGTTGTGGGTTCGAGTCTCAGGTCCGGCAGGGATTGTAGGTGGGAGGAGTGAATGTACAGCGCTCTCTTCCACCCTCAATACCACGACTGAGGTGAGACCCTTGAGCAAGACACAGAACCCTTAACTGCTCCCCGGGTGCCGCAGCAATATGGCTGCAAACTGCTCCGGGTGTGTGTTCACTGTGTGTGTGTGTGTGTGTGTGTGTGTGTGTGTGTGTGTTCACTACTGTGTGTGTGCACTTGGATGGGTTAAATGCAGAGCACAAATTCCGAGTATGGGGCACACGTCATTTCACTCACTCACTTGCCATCGATTAATGGTAGCGTAGCGCACAGTTGGTTTGTCCTTAAAGGATTACAAGTTATCATTAAAAAGGATGCTTACAACAGCATGATTTCAGACATAACTGTTGTACTGCAGTAATTAGAAGGAGCGTGTTGATGTACAGCATTCATAAAACACATTTCAATGGAGATGACATACCAGTGCAGTGTCACACAGAAAGATAGAAAAAAATTAAACAAACATTTAATTCTAAAGTTTTTCTCATCAAGCAACAATCTAGTACAGATTACATTTTGTGCTTGTGTCTGATGAAAATTTCCTTTTTACTCCGAGCCACAGGAAGAATATCAGGTGCTGAGCACATCTGACTCTTCACCCCTCCCACAGCAAGACGCTTTGACTGAAGCCTACAGGCTGACATCTTTATGAAGAATCCATTTTAACCCTCCCACCTCTCACACAGTGCCTCATTTGCCCAGAGGTTCAGTCTGTGACGATGAACAACAACAGCAGTGTGTGTGAAGCCCCATTCTATGGTGATTAAAGCAAACCTGCAGAACTGCATACTAAGCGATTATGGCATGAATTAGTGTTTTATTCAGCCGGGGAGATTTATAAACACTTAAATTCCTGCCTTTTATGGATATCCAACGCCTTTTATGCTAAATTACAGTTTATATGTATGAACCAGGTGCTAAAAACGCTTGCACTCCATACTAATTCTACCGTCTTAACTACATGTGGTGTGAAAATGGATTTTGTTAAAGGGGTCATGTGATGCGATTTCAATTTTTCCTTTCTCTTTGAAGTGTTACAAGCTCTTGGTGCATAAAGAAGATCTGTAAAGTTGCAAAGACTAAAGTCTCAAATCCAAAGAGATATTCTTTATAAAAGTTAAGAGTCAGCCACGCCTACCTAAAACGGCTCGTTCTAACACGCCCCCACATACCTACATCACGATCTGGGAAGATTTGCATAACACCGCCCAAATGTTCACACAAAGAAAGAAGGCATAACTTTTATTCACGCTGTAGTATTGTTG
>NW_015632036.1:1197833-1204342 GCF_001515625.1 Sinocyclocheilus rhinocerous
TTTCAGAAAGGCGGGGCATAGAGGAGAAACAATAATGTACAGTATGTGGAAAATAATGTGTTTTTTTAACCTTAAACCGCATAAACACATTTCATTACACCAAATACACAAAATAATGTTCTTTTTAGCAGCATCATATGACCCCTTTAATGTTAAAAATAACCAGTGTCAAGTGACCTGGATTCTGAATTATTAATTCACTATGATCCATGGAGGGTAGGGGACTCTATTCACTCATGATTGTCATGGCCTGGCATTATTGTAGACAATTTTAATAAGGATGTAAATCGAACTAACTGGTACTGTATATAATTACACATTTTGTTATTCTCAGGATATTTACATTATCTGTTAATGGTGGCACTATAGGTGTAATTATGACATTCGACAACCAACAGCCTTAATTAGTTATCAAAAAGCTATAGACCAATTTCAGTGTTTGCAAAAAGTGATGACGTTTTTTGTGGGCGGAGCCTATCTGGTGGCAGAAAATGACTGTTTTAATGTAGCAGTCTATTCAAGCCATGGAATAAAAGAATGTTATTTTGAGTTTATATTTCACAATTCTGACTCTTTTCTTGCAATTCCGAGATTATATCTCACAATTCTGGTAAGAAAAATCAACTCGCCATTCTTTCTTTTTAGTTTATAATCCCACACTTCTGGCTTTTTTCCCTCAGAATTGACAACCTCGCAATTGTTGAGTTGAATCAAGTCCGAACTAGGAGATATAAACTTGCATTTGCAAGAAAAAAAGTCAGAATTGTGAATATGTCCCCTATATGAATATTATATAGACCTATTGTATACATCAAATGTATGCTTTAAAAGTAGGGTAATCATAGCAGGTTTCATCCATAGTCTGTCCATTTAAACATCTGCGTTTAGCTTCAAATGGCGTCTTTGACGACACAGTATTATATAAAAATTATCCATCCAAAGACATCCAAAGGCACAACAATAATTTTTTTCTCTTATTCAATGGATTTTACCCGTTTCCCTCCACTTGTTCCCAATGTTTTTATGCCACCACAATGCGCGCGCAGCTGCAAGTGACGTAACTGTGACGTCTACTCCAAATTGGTCTATATTGTAAATGTAGAACATTGTATAGGCTGCTATATTTATGAAAGCGTTATGAATATATGTACCTAATACCATTTTATTGTAAATAAAATAAAAATGATTGTATTACTTACTGTATGAAGTACCAACAAATACTTCCAGAGATTATTCATGCCCACATATGTTAAGAAGTCTAGGATGGTGACTATACATAAAAGGTTTATGGATCCTTTGGAAGTATATGGATTTATTTTTTTAAACAAAAGCATTTCACAGTAACTCTTTGTGTTTTAATTTGTTAAGACTTTTATTCCATATTATGCCTTTGATTAGAGTCAGTAGCTAAGGAGCTACTGATGTTGATAACCAATATAATTAATAAACTCGTTCTCAGAAATGTTATATTGCTATAAATGTGTTAAAAATTCTTTTATAGTTCAGGAAAGCGTCTAGATGTTTTATTCCATCAACAAGCACAGAAACAGAACTGTCAGCCTTCAGGATCACTTCATCCCGAGGATGCATTTCAAATTCGGCCAATGAATTTACCTGACCTCTAGCACCCCCATCTTTACTATTCCACATGCTGCAGAAAGAATCATTGCCCTGATTATCAGACACTCGTCACTTCAAACCCTTTCAGACATGGACTCTGGATCTGGATTAAACTGCAATGTAATGTTTATAACACTCATGTTTCTAAAATAACTCTACAGTAATTACATTGGGGAAAGATGTTTTGTAATGCAAATTGCAGTGTTTTTAATAAGCCTCCAGTGCTTTCTTATGGCTGTAAGAAATGTGTTTTCATTGATTTTATTCCACTGAAATGGTCTTGGGTATTGAAATGAGTTTTGTAGCAGCTCTATTACTCCTTTTCTTCAATATTAGTAGAGGAAGATATGAGAGAAAAAAACATTTTGAAAAAAGCACACGGAGGTCAGTTTCTTTCAGAAAAAAAATTCAATTGGGCATAAGGTATGAGAGGCCATGCTGACTGTATTGTGAATAAGTCACGGGTGAAGGGTGTTGTTAGGCACGATGCGAAGCAGAGTTTATGTATTGATATGTTACTTTTTTCAGTAAATTCATTAAATGCTATCCTTCTACTAAAAAAATAGTTCCTGACAGTGACAGTAAATGGCAAGAGAATGTTCCTAGGCGTAATCTTATGGAGCTCAAATAAAAACAGAGAATAAGAACTGTTCTCATCCACTGTGTCAATTATTTATTTATTAAAAAAAAAAAAACATATATGATATTTTCTCACACACATACACAGTAAAAAATGACCGTGAATTTAACGGTAAAAGACTGTAAAAATGCTACAGTAAAATCCTGTTAAATGGTTAACGGTAAATTCCCCTACTATATACGGTGAAAAACTGTATTGGACATTACATGTATTGGACATTAATTTTACGGTAGTATACCGTATTTGGTAGTGAAAAAGACCGTATAATTTACAGTGATTAACCGTAAATTGACATTCCCAGAATTCCCTGCGTTACATTTCAAATTTGATGTTTTTTTGTTGAAATAACTGTTTCTTCTTCAGTTTTGTATATTAGGGTTGTGTGTTACACCTAATGTTGTTGAATGTTTATTGCATTATTTCAGTTTCATGTGTGTTACCATGATGGTGTTTAGTGTTTGTGTGAATGACACAGTGCACCTTCTATATATGCTATTATTTAAAAGCTGCTTGTGATGGGCTTTGGTTCATCATGTGACTTTCTCATCACCACCTGCATTTGGTGGTTATCAGTGTATTACAAAGGTACAAAACAGATTTTAGTACTTCAATAGGTTGGTATATAATAAAATTTTATCAGTTAATGAAATTACGGTATTTAACTGTAAATTTAAGTTAAAACCGTAAAACCTAAAACGTTGCTACCGTATTTTTTACGGTAAAATTCCGGCAACCACAGCTGCCGGTTTTCTACCGTAAATTTTACGGATTTTTTTTACAGTGTACATCTTGCTTATTTCTCAGCATGAGAAAACATATGTTTTCTGTCTTTTAGTTTAAAACATGCAGACCGATTCGCAGTACAGCGTGAGTTTGCAAGTGTGCAGTGTAAATTGATGGACATACAGTACCATATCTAAAAACAGAAAACGAATAAATACAGTAATAGTCCCTCCACACTTTGGAAACCGTGGCTTCCACACAGACACACACCACATCATTGTATCTCCCATCTCTTAAGGCTTTCTTTGACAGCGGGAAGGGCGTGGCCTCAAAATTAAGGGTGAATGAAGCAAAATAACGCCAGCAGGGGTCACTCATAACTCATTACATAAATAATAAACAGTTAATTTTGCTGATATACATAATACTTGGAAAAGTTTTGACTATATTGATTGTTTTGCAATTGATTAAGTGTATTGCGCAGTGATACACAACCATCGAAGTGGTCATAGCCATTCTTTATTGTGAATAAAACACAGCTGTTGACCAATCAGAATCAAGGAATGGAACTAACTGTTTCATAAAATACTAATAATATGATTATATTACTACTGATTACATTACTACTCTAAATGTGAAGTGACGTGTGGCCAAGTATGGTGACCCATAGTTGGAATTTGTGCTCTGCATTTAACCCATCCAAGTGCACACACACAGTAGTGAACACACACACACACCCGGAGCAGTGGGCAGCCATATTACTGCAGCGCCTGGGGAGCAGTTGGGAGTTCGGTGTCTTTTTCAAGGGTCTCACCTCAGTCGTGGTATTAAGGGGGGAAGAGAGCACTGGTTATTCACTCCCCCCCCACCGACAATCCCTGCCGGACCTGAGACTCGAACCCGCAACCTTCAGGTTACAAGTCAGACTCTCTAACCATTAGGCCATGACTACAAATATGCCCCCTTTAGGGTGCTACCCAATTGCTGCTGTACCATCAATTTTTGGACATTTTGTTCAGCGTGTATGAATATCTTCATTTCACTTGAGGAATTACATGTTACAGTTTTGGTGTGTAGCAAGCATATGAGACATTTGATTAAGACTCTCCCAATTACCATCAATTGTGACATATGCCAAGGACATGACTCTCTCTTCCTTCAACTTTATGTTGGCTTGTTTTCAGATTCACACTGTCACTTGGTGTACCTTGCTAAATGGGCTTTTGGCAGGTAAAGCAAAGAGGCAAATCAAGAAAAGACAGGAAAAGCGGGAGGAAGGGGCAGAGAGAGAGAGAGAAGGCGGAAATGAGAGTGGAATGGAAAAGAAGCAGTGTTGTTTTCAGCTGCATACTCTGCGCACAGAAAGGGTACATGACCCGAGAGTAAATTAATAGCACATCTTGAACAGGAGAGTTTTGTGCTCACTGAGTCTCATTAAAAAGCCACCTCATTCAAGGTGAAGGCAAAAAACTTTTAATAAACCAACCATGTTTGTTTTCTCTGAAAGGGGAAAAAGTCACAGCTCACCTGCACAAAAAAGAAGATGATGGTATATCTATGTTGATCATAACATAATTATTTTATTTAACAATATAATGTTTATTGTTTCTTAATGACTTTTCTTACTAAAAGGTTTGCTATAAGCCATCAAGCTATTCAAGATAACACTGAATGTCTTGTAAATATGTCTGAAAAAACCCTAAGGTTGTAAATATTTGAATAAAAAAGACTATGTTAAGACAATCTTACTGCTCACATATACGTAGGTAATCGCCCTCTCTCTCAGTGTAAAGAGAGGACAGAATAAAGTTTATTAACACTACACTGTAAAAAAACAAAAAAAATCTGTGACATTTACGGTAAAATACCGGCAGCTGTGGTTGCCAGAACTTTTCCATAAAAAAATACAATAAAAAATATTTTAGGTTTTACAGATTTAACTTAAATTTACAGTTAAAACCGTATTTCATTAACTGATATAATGTTAATATACCAACCTATTGAAGCACTAATATCTGTGTTGTACCACTGTAATACACTGACAACCACCAAAAACAGGTGGTGAACGTCACATGATGAATCAAAGTTCATCACAAGCAGCTTTTCCACAAGCTGAGGATGTAAACACTAATATATAGAAGGCGCACAATGTCATTCACACAAATACTAAAAACCATCATTGTAACGCACATGGTATTAAAATAATGCAATAAACATCGATTTAACAACATTCGATGTAAGATAAAAACATAATATACACAACTGATAAGAAAAAAAACTAAGAAGAAACAGTTATTTCAACGGGAAAAAAACATCAAATGTGAAGTGTCATGCAGGGAATTCTGGGAATGTCAGTTAACGTTTTTTCATTGTAAATAATACACTCTAAAAAATGCTGGGTTAAATATAAATATAAAGTGTACAATGAATTGTTGACAATGACAATGAAATGTAATTGTAATTACATTCAATTTAAGTTTAGATCTATTACAGTTGTTTGCCGTATATATCTCACTGTTAACCAATTAACAGGTTTTCACTGTAGCATTTTTACAGTCTTTTACTGTTAAAATCACAATCATTTTTTACACTGTATGGTTTACCCACTGAAACTGCTGTTGTCAACATTGTCAGAAGCCTAGGAAAATGTTACTTATCCAACAATCTTGACTTGAAAGAATTAATGCTGATAGTGGACAATAATAAAGTACTCAACATCACTGGGGGTTTCTCAGAAACCTGAAGGTGCCACAAATATCCTACTCCATATCCTATAGATAAATATTATGCTTCAAAGCCTTTATGGTTTATTATGGGTTACTATAGGAACCGGTGACAGGAGTTCTTGCAGAGACTTATGGATTCCATTTTGTTCCTCAGAGAACTAGTTTTGTTTCTTGTTTTGTTTTTTTAAGATGTTCACAGCATGTGTAGGGTGTGTGTCTCAGAGCAGTGTGTGGGAGAAAGCATTGCCACCCTGAACCAGGATCCATCACTGATGACAACTGCAGCAGAATATTAAAAACGCAAACAAATTATAACACACACTACCAGAATGAAAAATCCTGAGTGACAATTCTTAAACATACTTGCACATCATGCATATTTATTTGTCAAAAAGCAATCAGAAAATAACAGAGCTCTCAATCCTCAAAGAGGAGTATTACTTAAGAACGAATTATACAAAACTGCAAAGAACAATAGTCCTAATAAATCAGAATTTCTACTTTTTGATACCGAAGTACATACAAAAGCAAACAGTTTTGTACTTTTGTACTTAGAAGCTTAAAAGAAATAGTTGTCTTTAAATCTTTAGAGATACCCTGATTATCTTTAAAGTCCCCATGAAATCGAAATTAAAGTTTTTTGGGTGTTAGTATCAATATGTTAGTCTTAAGGTTATCTATAAGGCAGTGTGCTCCAAAACAGTGACAAAATTCGCATTTAGAAGATATAAGCATTCAAAGCTTGCAGTTCGTCACTTCCGCCAAAACGGCTCAACGATTTTTTTTGACGTCACATCGTA
>NW_015632036.1:1205839-1206885 GCF_001515625.1 Sinocyclocheilus rhinocerous
TATTTTCTGTGCAGTGAATGGCACGTAGTGTACTATATAGGGGACAGGAAACGATTCAGACAGTGTAAATATGCTTTCCATTGAGGAAAAAAAGAAGTCTGGTTTCGCGCTGTCACACTAACAACCGCACCGCACACACACTCTGCTCCGGTCCAGAAACACGATAGCATGGAGCGGATCACATGCGCGAGTCGGCGCAGACCACAAAATGTATCAGAGCTATTTGAATTCTACACAGAATGCTATATTTTATAGCATTTTTTGACGTCACATCGTATTTCAGCTACTCATCAAACTTTCTATCCAATCAAATGCTCCCTAGAATCCGAAGCGCCCGCCCCTACACTATAAAATAGACGCTGAAGTACAGTATCTTTAAATCTTTAAGTAGATTATTTATGCATTTCTTACACCACCAGTCAAAACAAGGTTCTTTAAACATTTGCTTTGCTTTTTTCTTAGTCATGTATTTCTCAAGAAGTCGTGAAAACACATTTTGTCACCTTGGAATTATAAGGTTAATCTGACATTTTTGTCAAAATTGAGTTATTCTGTGACAAACTATTTACATAATGTGATCTTTTTTTTTTTAAGTTGTGTACATTTTGGGACTTTTTATTTAGAAAACAAAAAGATTCTATCTACAAAGTACATGGAATGCAAAAACTTTGAAGCTTGATATCTCAAAACCACTCAGATAAAACCTTATAATTCCAAGGTGGCAAATTCATTGCAACCCAAGAGGAAACAAAGCTATCTTAAAGGGGTCATATGATGCTATTTTAAAGATAATTATTTTGTGTATTTGGTGTAACAGAATATGTTGACATGCTTTAATGTTAAAAAAAACACATTATTTTTCAAATACTGTACATTATTGTAGGTCCTCTATGCCCCGCCTCTCTCAAACGCTTCGTTTTCTACAAAGCCCCCTCCTTTGACAAGCGCAGTCCGCTCTGATTGGCCAGCTGACCCAGTGCATTGTGATTGGCCGAACACCACAAGCACGCGTCGGAAATGTAACGCCCCTTACCATAATCACGAGC
>NW_015632036.1:1208018-1209112 GCF_001515625.1 Sinocyclocheilus rhinocerous
AATTGTTATAAGTTGCATCAACGATTTAACAGACTTTAATTGCAGTGTTCTTAATCTTTATAAGTTAGTAGTACTGTTCGGGTTTACAGTGTGGGGGCGTGTTAGAACGAGCCGTTTTAGGTAGGTGTGGCTGACTCTTAACTTTTATAAAGAATATCTCTTTGGATTTGAGACTTTAGTCTTTGCAACTTTACAGATCTTCTTTATGCACCAAGAGCTTGTAACACTCCAAAGAGAAAGGAAAACTTGAAATCGCATCATATGACCCCTTTAAAAGAACAAAACTATATAAAAACAATTGCACATAGATATTTCCTTTGTAATTGAAGCAAATAAACATAATAAGTATAATTCTCTACGGGAGTTAAAACTGATTAAATTGCTGTTAGTGGGAATTTAAGCAGAGCATCGCCTTTTTTCTGGATAGGTGTGAAACCTGAAAAACATTAGACTTATTCTCAAATGTCACTACTTTTAAACAATTCATGCATTCCTCCTTTCAATCAAGACCTTATAAATAAATTTATATATATATATATATAAATGTTGGTTGAACCACAAAGGAAAGACCCTGTCAGGTGGGTCCAGCTGAAAGCAATTACCCACTAGAGGGCTCCAGGCATCAACCTATCAGTATGAATTAAAGACGTGAGAGACTTGGTGGGACTATGGGAGTCAGGAATAGACTGTGTGACCTTTCCCTCTGTCCTGCTGAATGATTTAGATGTATACAGAAGAGAGAGAGAGGAAAGAAAATGGAGGATAGAAGACAACAGACAACATAATTATTTTGGAGTAACCGAGAGCTATTTCTTTTAGGGGGACAAAATGCCTGTGGACACATTCAACTGACATGACATACCATCAAAACCAAAAGGAGAGATGAAACAGAGACAAGTGACATTGGGCCTCATTTACGAAACGAACGTACGACAGAAAATTGGACGTATGGTCGTTTCAACGCAAAACTTGGAATTTATCAATATGGACGACAGAGATCGCACTGTCATCGTGTTTAAGAATATTCATGCATAATTTAAATACATAATCACATGAAATCAGAAAAATATATATATATATTTTAGAAGAGAACG